>NW_024055500.1:0-137536 GCF_902713615.1 Scyliorhinus canicula
ACCTGGATTGAACTATATCAGATCCTGAAGGGTCTTGACAGGGTGGATGTGGAGAGGACTGTTTCCTCTTGTTGGAGAATCGACAAATAGGGCATCACTGTTGCAAAATAAGGAGTCACCATTTCAGATGGAGATGAGGATTTTCATTCTCTTGAGGGTTGCAGGACTTTGGAAATCACGTCCTTAAAAGGCAGTGGAAGCAGTCCTTCAATATTTTTAAGGCAGAGCTGGATACATTCTTCATGAGCAAGGGAAAGGTTATCATGGGTAGGCAGGAATGCTGAGCAGGTTCGAGGGGCCGAGTGGCCTGTTCCTAGTTTGTATGTAAATGGTACAGGAGATATGAGGTGATATGAGATATATGTTTTTACACAGCGAGCGGCAATGACAGTGATACTTGCTGCCCATGAGGGAGTTTGAAAATAGATACATGAATCATTTGATTTCAAAAGGAACTGGATAGACATCTGAGGGAAATAAACCTGCGAGGATACAGGGATAGAGCTAGAGAATGGGACTGACTGGATTGCTCCAGAGAGCAAGCATGGATTCAATGGGCCGAATGACATTCTCTGTGTCATCATATCTCTGACTCTCTTGTATAATCTAGTTTTGTAATTTAACCCTGGCGGGTTCAGATATCACTCAGGTAAATCTGTGCTGCACTCCCTCCGAGGCCATTCTATCCTTCCTCAGGTTTGTTGTCCAGAACTGAACACAGTTCTCCAGGTTTGGTCTAACCAGGGTTTGTGAATCTCGGGGCTTTTCCAGTCACACTGAGACCTGAAATCTTCCCTCACAGACAGAACAGACAAACCTTTTACCTTCCACACCCAGATGCTGCTGAAATTCAGGTTCTGATGAACCGAGTGACTCTGTCAGATTGCGATGTGATGTTTGGTTTGTGTTTCCCGTCTGTTAAACCTCCTCTTCCAGTATCCTGTAAATTTACAGAAACCTCACTGTCAGTTTAGGATAGAAATTCACAACATTCTCTCCTCGCCAACTTTGATTAAATGTATTCCTGGAGGTTTGATCACATGACCTGCTCCCATCCTCCAGCCTTTAATCGGCCAACACATCCATCCTTGTGACACACTGCCTTCCTCGGCCAATTGGGAAGCAAAGTGACTGATTATCTTTCAGGACAGTGATTGACTGTCAGCCAATCAACCTTTATCCCATCTTCAATATTTTTATATCCACTGAAGAGAAATGTTCAAAGAAAATTACATTAAAATCTTTACTGTCCTAATGATTTCCCAGACACGAATCTCACCAAGACAGAAGGTTAAATTTGAATTAATTTAAAGTCTACTGAAGACCCTGAAACCATTGTTGGTTGTTGCAAAGACCCATCTGGTTCACTCATGTCCTTCAGTGAGGAAATCTTCCATCCTTACCTGGTCTGGCCGAATATCCAAAGGCCAAAGACGTGCAGGTTAGGTGGATTCAAATGAAATGAAATTAAATGAAAATGAATAAAAAATTGGCCATGACAAATTGCCCTTAGTGACCAAAAACGGTTCGGAGGGGTTATTGTGTTACGGGAGATAGGGTGGAAGTGAGGGCTTAAATGGGTTGGCGCAGACTCGATGGGCCGAATGGCCTCCTTCTGCACTATGTGTTCTATGCACATGTGACTCTAAATGCACAGTCAGCTTGTTGACTCTTAAAATGCTCTCTGCAGATGCACTCAGTTCAAGGGCAATTAGAGCTGGGCAGTGAATGCTGGCCCAGCCAGCGACACCCACATCCCGTGAATGAATAGAAAAGAAAATCTGCCATCCTTACCTGGTCCTGACCGACACGATTCCAAACCACAGCAATGTGGTTGACTCTTTAAATGCCCTCGAAGATGGCCGAGCCAGCCACTCGGTTTAAGGGAAATTAGGGATGGGCAATAAATGTTGGCCCAGCCAGTGACTCCCACAATGATAAATAAAATCCTGGAGACTCCAGTCAGTCAATCTGGGAGAAGTTGGCAACCGGTCCAGGCTCACAGCGCATGCGCCATGTGGCACCTTGTCCTCTGTAAAGATGGCGGCCGGTAACCCGGGCCTGTTACCGCTCAGCTCTCACGCTGTTCGATGCTGTTTAAGACGGGACCGTTAACATTTTACTCGGGAGTTGAAGCCTCCACAGGGTATTTATGAAGCCTCCCGGCTCACTCCGCAGCTTCTATTGCTCCCTGGCCACCCACCGGCTCCAATCCTGAAAGTTGCTCGATTGTTTCTATCCCGCTCCTCGCACCGTCAGCGACAACCTGAACTGCATGTGTGCCGGACACAGCCCAAACGGTGCATGCCCCATTCACAGCCGGACTCTGCGCATGTGCGCGGAGCTTCTGTAATGTGGATAGAGCACATTCTCGGCCACAATTCATGTTGGGTACTAATTCCACCATTGAAATAGATATCGTTGATAGAAATTATTTTTGCCAACCGATTACAATTGGTACCGTTGGACCAAGGGAACAAATGTATTAAATAAATTAATACAGCAACTAAAGAGCACAGGCCCTTCCACCAGAGTCTGTCCTGGGTGTGATTGACAACAGACCAAACACGGACAGTGATTTGTTAACGGGTTGGGGTCTGAGCAGGTTCAGGTGAACAGTGATTTTTGTCTTCCTGGACAGAACAGTTAAACTGCCCCTCGTCCATAACAATGTGCTGCAATTGGATCAAATTGTCTGGGCTTTTAAAGTTGGAGTGTTAACCAGTGGGAAAACTGAGGAAATCCCTTTGCACACTGTGAAGTGTGTGAGTGATCTCCCTCTGAACTGCACATTAGATTAATCAATCACTAACTCATATTTATTCTTATCCAGTGGAAACATCTTCCACTTGTCTATCATATCAAACCTGTTCATAGTCTTACAGGATCAGGTCATCCTTCATTCCCTTTTCCAGAGAAAATATTACGCCGTATCCAATCTTTCTTACTGGATGTAACCTGCCAGTCCAAGCATAATTCAAATATCTTTTCCTGCATCTTCTCCAGTCCTTCTAGATCCTATTTTCCAATATGGAGACTTTAACTAATCTGAGCAGCAATCTCACCAGTTGTCCCCAAATGCCTGTATGTTGCAGTATTTTAGTCATTTTACTGTCAGCTGAATTTAAGATGGGACAGAATAAGATCCAATGAGCCCGTTTGTAACACTGTAGAACATCTACAAACCTGCCTCTTCCCCCGTACTGCTAACAGTTGACTTTTTCACTCTTAACCTGTCAG
This sequence comes from Scyliorhinus canicula, assembly GCF_902713615.1. NCBI lineage: Eukaryota > Metazoa > Chordata > Chondrichthyes > Carcharhiniformes > Scyliorhinidae > Scyliorhinus > Scyliorhinus canicula. The sequence goes on from NW_024055500.1 coordinate 3,241, forward strand.
CTATGTCATTAAGAATAATGTGTCAGAGAAAGACTGGATTTCAGCTTGGTGACACCAGGCCAGACTAAATTTTAGTTCATAGAATGGTTGAGCTAATTTCTCCATATCATAAGATGCCACTGATGATTCCTGAACTGTCAAACCTAATTTATATTTACCCTCTGTTCAGTCTGAAAAGTGTTGATTCTGCTGTTACTGCCACTGATAATCACACACAGAACTGAACCATCTTCAATCTGACAATTGGGGTTTATTTCGATTCCCTGTAACTGAGCTGGGCTAGTGTTTAATATCTTGTTGTTTGTGAAATAAATCAGCTTTGTCTCAAACACACTGTGTCAAGTCCTTGATTTCTCTTGGGGGAAAGGAAATTAATTGATGGCCAGTGGCACCAGGCCATGCCCGTCAGTCTTTTTAAGACAGAGATATATTGGTTCTTGATTAATAAGAGGCTCAGGTGTTATGGGGAGAAGGCAGGAGAATGGTGATGAGAAACATAATAGCCATGATCGAATGGCAGAGCAAACTCGATGGGCCGAATGGCCGAATTCTGCTTCTCTATCTCTTTTTTAAGTGAGAAGATCTCAAAGAAACGTATAAAATTCTAACTGGAATGAACAGAGTAGATTCATAAAGAATGTTCCCAATGGTGGGAAGTCCAGAACTAGGGGGTCATAGCTTGGGATATGGGTAAAACTTTAAGACTGAGGTGAGGAAGAAATGTTTTCACCCAGAGAGTGAAGAGCCTGTGGAATTCATTACCACAGAAAGTCATTGAGGACAAACATTGTACAATTTGAAAGGAGTTCGATACAGCTCTTGGGGCTAAAGGGATTAAAGGATATGTATGACTCTGTAGCACAATGGATAGTGTGTTGGACTTCTACTTAATGGCAAGTAAGGGATTCAAAGGTTGTGGGTTCAAATCTCACCAGAGTCAACTGTTAGCGTGGCACAATGGTTACCACTGTTGTCTCACAGTGCCAGGGACTCAGACTCAGGTTCAATTTCAACCTTGGGTGGCTGTCGGTGTGGAGATTACACCTTCTCCCCATGTCTACGTGGGGACGCAGACATGGGGAGAAAGTGCAGAATCCGCACAGACAGTGACCCAAGCCTGGAATCGATAAGAATGGGTGATAAATGCTGGCACAGCCTGCGACGCCAATGTCCAATGAATAAAAAAAAAGTTTCATTAATTGTCACTCAATTAAGGATCACTACTTATTTAATCATGTTACAAACTAATTAATACACTAATTTTTAATTAAACATTTGGTTAATACAAGATACACTGGTTCTTTTCTGAGTAGTACTATAATCCATACGCTTCACCCCGCTGTCTGTGTCTATGTATTTACATTGTATATTTATTGTATGTCCTATGTATTTTCATGTATGGAGCAATCTGTCTGGAAATGTAGAACAATATTTTTCACTGTACCTCGATACACGTGACAATTAATCAAATCCAATAAAAGAGACAGTTTCTTACTAGTCTTCAGATTGAACAATGAGCCTTCTTAAAAATTATTCATTAATGGGAGGTGGGTGTCACTGGCTGGACCAGCATTTACTGCTCATTCCAATGCCCTTGACCTGCGTGTCTTGTGAGGCTATTTAAGGAGACTTACAAATCAACCACAACATTGCTGTGGATCTGGAGTCACGTGCAGGACAGGCCACAAAAGGAGAGCAGATTTCATAAAGGACATTAGTGAACCAGACGGGTTTTTACAACGATCAACAATGTCAACATTAGACTTTGAATTTGAGACTTTTAGAACATAGAACATAGAACAGTACAGCACAGAACAGGCCCTTCGGCCCACGATGTTGTGCCGAGCAATGATCACCCTACTCAAACCCACGTATCCACCCTATACCCGTAACCCAACAACCCCCCCCTTAACCTTACTTTTTATTTAGGACACTACGGGCAACTTAGCATGGTCAATCCACCTAACCCGCACATCTTTGGACTGTGGGAGGAAACCGGAGCACCCGGAGGAAACCCACGCACACACGGGGAGGACATGCAGGCTCCGCACAGACAGTGACCCAGCCGGGAATCGAACCTGGGACCCTGGAGCTGTGAAGCATTTTATGCTAACCACCATGCTACCGTGCTGCCCCTGTCATAGGCAGATTTGATCCTAGATCCCTAGAGCATTAACCTGGGTCTCTGGATTACTAGCCCATTAACAATGCCATTACACCTCTGCCCAGCCCACATAGTCTTGGCAGAATATGATGTCTTGTAACTTCTCAAAATTATAAAGTAATTTATTTTTTCAAACTAATTCTGATAGCTCTGCAGTTTCTGGAAACATTTTGGTTGGAAGTGTTACTTTTTAAAATAAAGAACTAGTCTTTACAAGATAACTACCTCACACACCAATTCATGTATGATAATCTATGTTCACTACTGAATAATCATGAATTTAATTATTGCTTTTTGCTGTGAAATCAATGTGGTTAATACAGAAAAGGTACAGAAGGTGAAATGGCTGCAGGAAGCTGCATGTTAGAGGTATAAAAGGGCTTCCTTGACCGTGTTACTAATGACAGGGAATACACTATGAAAATAACAATTTCAAAACTAAATGTAATTACACATACGTACTTACAGCTTCCACATTACAACAGTGAATACGTTTCAATTCAAAAGTACTCCATTGGCTTTAAAACACTTTAGGAGGTTCAGTGGTCGAGAGGTTTTATAGAAATGTACATTTATTCCAATTGTCCGCATATATTACACTCGGTGTCCTCACCAGAATCATTGATAAAGATTGAGTCTTAATTTTGTGTAATATCCACGTCATTGACACCATTTTGAATACTCTGTGAAAATCCACACACACCATATGCACAATTATTTGTTGTAAAACACAGCGAGTTTTTGTGATTTGGAATGCACTGTCGATAAATGGTGCTGGAATCTCATTGGAATGCAATTTCCAAAAGGGAATTTGATGCATTCTGAAAAAGAAAATAAAATAGCCGAACTCTGGGATTAAATGGGTCGCTGTACAAAGTGCTGGCATAGGAAAAATGGGCCAAATAGACTCCTCTGTGCTCGAACAGCCTTGTGTACATGTAAAGGGAGTGGTAACAACCTGGAACCTATCGCCTATGAGGGTGGGAGATGCAGAGATGATGGAATAATTTCAATAGGAAATTGGACAGGCATTGAGAGAAATAAACTCACAGGGATTTGGGGATAGAACGGGGCAATGGACAGACTGGCTTCCTCCATAGGGAGCCGACACGGTCCCAAAGGGCTGAATGGCCCCATTCCTCACCCTCCAGATGCTGTGATCTCAGGAGTGAAATTTAGTTGCTCCAGTCACTCCAACTAATTGGAGTCCCTCATCTCTGGTACCATTCTCGTAAATGTTCTCGACACCGTCTCTGAGAACTTCACATCTTTCCCAAAGTGTGGGGCAATTATATATAGGGTTCCATTCTAGAGAGATAGAATTGAAAAGCACGGAGGAAATGTTCAGCTTGTTTAGAACCGGGGTTAGACTACACTGGGAACACTGTCAACATTGGTGATCTCCATTTCGATAAAGGAAATAGAGGCACTGGATAAGGTGCAACAAAGATTCATAATATACAGAACTGAGAGCATTTAACACCCAGGAAAGGCTGGGGCTGCTTTTTTCTGGAAAGGAGAAGACTGATGGGTGACCTGGAGGAAGTCTTTCAGATTATGAAGGAATTCAATAATCCAATAGGAATTTCAGCAGAAACCTCTTTACCAGCGAGTGGTGAGAATGTGCAACTCACTCCCACAGCGAGTGGTTGAGGTGAACAGCATTAATCCATTGAACGTAAAGCTAGATACATACATGAGAGAGAAAGGAATAGAGGGAGATGCTGATGGGGGGGAGGGGGTATGGGGGTGGGGGGGATATAGAGGGGTGGGTGGAGGGTCATGTGGAGCATAAATAGTGACACACACCATGGCTAACCTCAGCCAGTGTGGGAATTTAACCTGTGCTGTTGGTGTCACTCAGCACAAACCAGCCATGCAGCCAACTGAGCGAACCGATCCCTGTGTAAATCTGTAATAATTCCATAAATATTAGTGAGTGCCTGTCACCCACCATACTATGTAATGTAGTTTCCCAGTGCACCTCAGACAACTTCCCCTCATACCCTGATAGTTTTCTTCTGTGAGAAGCACCAAGACAAATTAAACAAAAGATCCATGTAACCACCATAGTCCATCTTCATGGCAATGTGGCATGATTTGGGGGATTTCAAAACAGAAATGGTAATGAAATATCTTCTAACCTGAACAGCATGGTAGCATAGTGGTTAGCACAGCTGCTTCTCAGCTCCAGGGTACCAGGTTCGATTCCCGGTTTGGGTCACTGTCTGTGTGGAGTCTGCACGATCTCCCCGAGTGTGCGTGGGTTTTCCTCCTGGTGCTCCAGTTTCCTCCCACAGTCCAATGATGTGCGGGTTAGGTGGATTGGCCATGCTAAATTGCCCTTAGTGTCCAAAAAAGATTAAGTGGGGTTACTGGGATAGGGTGGAGGTGCGGGCTTGGTTGGGATGCTCTTTCCAAGGGCCGGTGCAGACTCGATGGGCTGAATGGACTTCTTCAGCACTGTAAATTCCATGATCTATGAACCTCCAAACTCCCTTTCACTCTTTGATCCATGTGAAATGTGCAACCAGATATTTGCAAGAAGGCTCAGAGAGAATCAGCCCACTGGGGGAGAAGCCATGAGACCGGCCAGTCCAGCAGAAAGAAACCCTCTGACCATCCCCATTGACCAACAGAATGAACAAAATGCAGTCCTGGATGTAATTGAGAACAGAAACAATAACAGCAGAATCCAATCCCTGGATCAGTTGTGAACTTGTTGGTGTCTCAGGAAGTGCGATGAATCCCTTTGCACATTGACAGCAGGTGAATGGCCTCTCCCCAGTGTGAATTCCCTGGTGTGACTGCAGACGGCATAACCGAGTGAATTGTGTAAATAGATGTAAACGGGTGTGAGATAATCAGGATTATGGAGACATGGCTGCAGGATGACCAGGGATGGGAACTGAATATCTTCAGTATTTAGGAAGGACAGACAAAAAGGAAAAGGCAGTGGAGTGGCAGTGCTGGTTAAAGAGGAAATTAATGCAATAGTGAGGAAGGATATTAGCTCCGATAATGTGGAGTCTGTATGGGTAGAGCTGAGAAACACCAAGGGGCAAAAAACATTAGTGGGCATCGTATAAAGACCCCCAAACTGCAGTGGTGATGTTGGGAATGGCACAAAACAGGAAATTAGGCCGATTATATAAGTTTCTGTCGGTATGTGAAGAGAAAAAGATCGGTGAAGACAAATGTAGGTTCCTTTCAGTCAGAAACAGGGGAATGTATAATAGGGGACAAAGAAATGGGTGAGCAAATAAATACATACTTTGCTTCTGGCTTCACAAATTAGATGCTAGAAATGTTGGGGAACGCAGGATTTAGTGAGAGGAAGGAACTGAAGGAGATCAATATTCGAGAAATTGTGTTGGGGAAATTGATGGGATTGGAGGCTGATAAATCCCCAGGGCCTGATAATCTGTATCCCAAAGTACTTAAGGAAGTGGTTCTAGAAATAATGGATGCATTGGTGGTCATCTTCCAGGATTCTATAGACTCTGGAACAATTCCTGAACATTGGAGGGTGGCTTATGTAACTCCACTATTTAAATAGGGACCTCGAGACAAAACAGGGAATTATAGACCAGAAAGCCTGACATCGGCAGTGGGGCAAATTTTAGAATCCATTATCAAAGATTTTAAAGAAAAGCACTTAGAAACCAGTGGCAGGATCGGACAGAATCAGCATGCATTTATTAAGGGGAAATCATGCTTGACAAATCTACTGGAATTCTTCAAGGGTGTAACTGGTAGAGTTGACGAGGGAGAGCCAGTGGATGTGGTATATTTGGACTTTCAGATGGCTTTCGACTTATTCCTGCATAAGATATTAGTGTGCAAAATGAAAGCACATGGAATTAGGGGTCGTCTCTTGAGATGGATAAAAAACTGACTGGCAGACAGGAAACAAAGAGGAGGAATTAATGGATCTTTTCAAATTGGCAGGCAGTGGCTAGTGGGGTACCGCTGGGATCAGTGCCTGGGCCCAGATATTCACAAGATATATAAATGATTTTTCTTTTCAAATTTAAAGTACTCAATTCTATTTTTGCAATGAAGTGGTAATTTAGCATGGCCAGTTCCCCTCCACTGCACATCTTTGGGGTTATGGGGGTGAGACCCATGCAAAGTCGAGAACTTGACTGCACACAGACAGTGACCCAGGCATGACTGAACCCTGATCCTCAGCACCATGAGGCAGCTGCGCCACTTATATATTAACAACTTAGATGAGGGAACAAAATGCAATATCTCCAAATTTACAGATCACACAAGTTGCTTGGGAGGGTGAGCCGTGAGGAGGATGCAGAGATCCTTCAGTGTGATTTGGACAAGTTGAGTGAGTGGGCAAATGAATGGCAGATGCAGTATAATTTGGAGAAATGCGAGGTTATCCACATTGGTACCAAAAATGAGAAGGCAGACTATTATCTGAACGGCCATAGATTAGGAGAGGTGGGGAATGTGCAACGAGACCTGGGTATCCTTGTACACCAGTCACTGAAGGTAAGCATGCAGCTACAGCAGGCGGTAAAGAAGGCAAATGGTATGCTAGCCTTCATTGCGAGCGGATTCGAGTACAGGAGCAGGAATATCTTGCTATTATTACACAGGGCCGTGGCGAGGCCATATCTGGAATATTGTGTGCAATTTTGGTCTCCTTATCTGAGGAAGGATGTTCTTGCTCTAGAGGGAGTGCAGCGAGCGTTTACCAGACTGATTCCTGGGATGGTGGGACTGACGTATGAGAGATTGAATCAGTTAGGTTTGTATTCGCTGGAGTTCAGAAGAATGAGGGGGATCTCATAGAAACCTATAATATTCGAACAGGACTTAACAAGGTAGATGCAGGAAAGATTTTCCCGATGGTGGGAGTGTACAGAACCAGAGGTCGCAATCTGAGGATACGGGGGAGACCATTTAGACAGAGATGAGGAGAAATTTCTTCAACCAGAGAGTGGTGAGCCCGTGGAATTTGTTACCACAGGGAAACTTTAAGGCCAATACATTATTTGTTTGCAAGAAGCAGTTAGATATCGCACTGAAGGCGAAGGGGGTCAAAGGATGTAGAGGGAAAAGCGGAATTAAGCTATTGAGTTGGATGATAAGCCATGATCATAATGAATGGCAGAGCAGGTGCGAAGGGCCAAATGGCCTCTTCCTGCTCTCCCTTTTCATGTTTCTATATAATCCCTTCCCACACTAAGAGCAGATGAATTGCCTCTCTCCAGTGTGAACTCGCCGGTGTTTCTGAAGGTTGGACGAATTACTGAATCCCTTCCCACACTGAGAGCAGGTGAATGGCCTCTCCCCAGTGTGAATTCGCTGATGTTTCCGCAGGGTGGATAAATCACTGAATCCTTTCCCACACTGAGAGCAGGTGAATGGCCTCTCCCCAGTGTGAATTCGCTTATGTCTCTTCATGGTGGATGAACTAACAAATCCCTTCCCACACTGAGAGCAGGTGAACGGCCTCTCCCCAGTGTGAACTCGCTGATGGTTCCGAAGGTTGGACGAGTTATTGAATCCCTTCCCACACTGAGAGCACGTGAATGGCCTCTCCCCAGTGTGAATTCGCTGGTGTGTCTGCAGACTGGATAAATGTGTAAATCCATTCCCACACTGAGAGCAGATGAATGGCCTCTCCCCAGTGTGAATTCGCTGGTGTGTCTGCAGGGTGGATAAATCACTGAATCCCTTCTCACAGAGGGAGCAGGTGAATGGCCTCTCCCCAGTGTGAACTTGCTGATGTCTCCGTAGGTTGGATGAAGAACTGAATCCCGTCCCACACTGGGAGCAGGTGAATGGCTTCTCCCCAGTGTGAACTCGCTGGTGTGTATGCAGACTGGATAACTGAGTGAATTCCTTCCTACACTGAGAGCAGGTGAATGGTCTCTCCCCAGTGTGAACTCGCTGGTGTGACTGCAGGTTAAAGAAGTGAGTGAATCCTTTCCCACACTGAGAGCAGGTGAATGGCCTCTGCCCAGTGTGACTGCGGCGATGAATCTCCAGCACAGATGGGGCTCTAAATCCCTTCCCACAGTCAGCACATTTCCACGGTTTCTCCATGTTTTGGGTCTCCTCGTGTCTCTCCAGATTGGACAATCAGTTGAAGCCTTGTCTACACACAGAACATGTGCACTGTCTCTCCTCAGTGTGAATGGTGTGATGTTTTTTCAGGCCGTGTGTCTGGTTGAAGCTCTTTTCACAGTGAGTTCACTGGAACTCTCTCACTCGGATGTGTTGTGTGGGTCTCGGTGCTTTTCCAGTCACATTGATATTTCAAATCTTTTGACGCCGAAAGATCGGACAAACATTTCTCCTTCTCGTCGATGATGTTCAGAGCCCGTTGTTTTCAGATCAGAAGGAATCGAGTGAGTTTGTCACATCGAGACGTGATGTTTGAGATTTCTGTCTATAATTCCTCCTCTTCTAATATCCTTTAAAAACAATTTATGAAAGTCATCACTGTTATTACAGGATAGGAATTCAGAATAGACAATTCTACTTCCTATGGAATATAATTTCCTCTCTCCTTTTCCAAAATCTGTAAATCTCCATCCGATACAATCTCCCTCCATTCTCACTCTGCTGTATCTAATATTCACCCTCCCAATTCTCCTGAAGGTGCTGGTTCATGTTGATTGACAGATCCAAGCTCAGCTCACTGCTTCCTGACCAGGACGCAGAGATTATAATAGGATCAAGAGTTGGCCATTCGGCCCACCGAGTCTGCTCAGCCATTCAATGAGATCCTTGGCCGATCTACCTCAGCACCATTTTCCCACACGATTCCCATATCCCTCGATATCTTCAACATCTAGAAACCTGTCAATATTTGTCTTGAACATACCTAATGGCTGAGGCTCCATATTCCTCTGGGGAATTCCAAAGCTTCACCACATCCTCGAGTGAAGAAATCCCTCCTCATCTCAGCTTTCACTCTATTTTCCTACATGTTCTCCATAACCCTTAACTCCATTGTCAATAAAATATCTGTCTAACTTGTGGTTCAATATATTCAATGACCCCCCAGATACAACTGGTCCCTGTGGAAGAGAAATCCAGCACAACCCTCTGAGGGAAGAGATAGCTGGAAATCTATAACATAGCTACAGTCTTATGGTACATGGCGAGAAATAATTATGAATTTTATTACGGAACTGTAATTAATATATCTAATCTGTACCAGATAAGAACATGAGACGGATACCTGTCCATTTACTGTCCCTGAAATGTAGCCCTCTCCTGGGATACCCACACCTTTCATTGTAAACATTAGGAAAGAGTTTTTTAAAATATATTTGGAGTAACCAACTTTTTATTCCAATTAAGGTGCAAAATTAGCTTGTTCAAATCACCTACCCTGCACATCTTTGGGTTGTGAAAGTGAGACACACGCAGAGACGGGGAGAATGTGTAAACTCCACATGGATAGTGACCCGGGGCCAGGATCGAATCAGGATTCTCAGCGCCATTAGGCAGCAGTGCTAACCACAGCACTACCATGGCCCCAGAGACCACCCTTTCAGTAAGAAAAATAATTGCATCCACCTGTTAACGGGGTGGGAGGCAGAGGTTGGAAACACTTTGTGGAGCCACGAAATTTCATTTAATTTTGTTTCCCAATTAAATGGAAATTTAACGTGATTCGAGATTGGGCTCAAATCATCAGAGGACTCTGGTCACGATTCTCCGACCCCCTGCCGGGCCGGAGAATCGGCAGGGGACTGCGCGTATTGCGCCACGCCACCTCAACGCCATTCTCCCACCCATAAAAAAAATCGGGCAGGCGCGCATGGTGCTGGGCCGCACGGAGAATCGCCGCAAACGGCCATAGCGGCGATTCTCCGGCGGTGCCGCGATTCTCCAGCCCGAATGGACCGACCGGCCGACTGAAAAGATCCTAGTCCCGCCGGCGCTGTTCTAACATGCTCTGGGCCCGGCTGGACCTCGGGGTTGAACGGTCCGGGGGCGGCCTGTGGGGGATGGGCCACTTCAGCGCTGTGCTGGCCCCCCCAGGACCCGGGAATCGGGTCTCGGAACCTGCGCCGGAGTAAAGTACTCCTGTTTTGGCGCCGGCACTCTGACGCCGGACCAGAGAATCGCGGCCCTGGTCTGTGGGGAGGAAGGAAACCCAGGGAGGTGGACAGGGAGTATTCACAAACACCCACTGGAGGCCCCAAATCCCAATGAGACCCATTGATTTTATTGTCAGTCTGCAGACAGAAGCTGGAGAACTGAACCCAGGCAGAGGAGAGGGAGGGAGAAAACTGGGAGTGGAGGAAAGAAATGGTGCAGATGGTGAGATGGGTTTGGATTTCAGCCCAGGGAGGAGGGAGAGTGTGTGGGACGGGGATTTACAGCTTTGGGGGAACAAGAGAGGGAAAAATGTTCCAGAGAAACTAGAATTGTCTGTTCAGAATTTCTATCCTGGACTGAGTGCTGACTATTGTTTTTTTTATTAAATATAGATTACAAAATTGTATTTTGTCCTAATTAAGGGGTAATTTTATCCATCACATCTTTTTGGATTGTGGGTTTTAAACCCATACTGACAAGGGGAGAATGTGCAAAGTCCATATGGACAGAGACCCGGGATCAAACCCGGGTTCTCGGCTAAACACTGAGCCACCGTGCCTGCCCCTAATGACTTTTATAAACTCCTCTTACAGGATATTACAAGGGGAGGATTTACAGATGGAAACTCAAATCAAACTTCACAGCAAAATTTAACAGAGTCACTCCATTCATCAGGACCTGAATATCATTGGCCTGTGAATGTAGACGAAGAAATGTTTGTCTGCTCTGTCTGTAAGAAAAGATTTTCAAGATCAGTGTGACTAGGACTGCTGCCTCACGGTGCCGAGGTCCCAGGTTCGATCTCGGCCCTGGGTCACTGTCCGTGTGGAGTTTGCACATTCTCCCGTGTTTGCATGGGTTTCAGCCCCACAACCCAAAGATGTGCAGGGTAGGTGGATTGGACATGCTAAATTGCCCCTTAATTGGAAACAAAATGGATACTCTAAATTTATTTTTTAAAAAGATCAGCGTTACTGAAAAAAGACCCGATACACACACACTTGAGTTCAACTGATCGTCAAACTTGGAGAGGGACAAGGACACCAGCAGCATGCTGTAACCATGGAAATGTGGGGACTGTGGGAAGGGATTCAGGTCTCCATGTGAGTTGGAAATTCATCATCACCGTCACACCCGCGACAGACCATTCGCCTGTTCTGAGTGTGGGAAGGGATTCACTCAGTTATCCTAGTGAGGATTTACCAGGATGTGGGAGCCGAGCTGGTGAGGAAGCGAGCGGCCTTTAATAAGGTTCAGGCTGCTCTATCGAAGAAAGGAGTTCCATTCGGGGTGGTTTACCCAGCAAAGCTATGAGTTGCAGATGAGTCCAAAGACTTTGATTTTGAGACTCCAGAGGAGGCGACTGCCTTCATTGAGGGGCTCATTGGTCTGGGAGTATGATTCTCACTTCGGGTGTTTTGGTTTCGAAATTTGCGGGAGGCCCCGGGTTCAAATCCCGGACAAGCCCTTTGATAATGTTTTCTGTTGGCCAAGCAACATGTTTTAAGGGGTAGTAACTGTAGCACAGTGGGTAACACTGTTGCTTCACAGCTCCAGGATCCCAAGTGTGATTCCTGGCTTGGGTCACTGTCTGTGTGGAGTCTGCATGTTCTCCCTGTGTCTATGTGGGTTTCCTCCGGGTGCTCTGGTTTAATGCTGTTAAGTCATTTGGACATTCTGAATTCTCCCTCTGTGTACCCAAACAGGCACCGGAATGTGGCGACCAGGGGCTTTTCACAGGAACTTCATTGCAGTGTTAATGTTTTTTTAAAATATGAATTTAGAGTGCCCAATTCATTTTTTCCGATTGAGGGGCAATTTAGCGTGGCCAATCGACCTACCCTGGACATCTTTGGGTTGTGGAGCCGAAACCAAGGCAAACACGGGGAGAATGTGCAAACTCCACACAGACAGTGACCCGAACCTGGGATCCCGGCGCCTGAGGCAGCAGTGTAACCACGGTGGTCAGTGGGTGGTTGGCGGGTACATTGGTGGTGCTGGTGAATGGCTATGCCCCTAACTAGGACAATGTGGCATTTGTAAAAAGAATTGTTCCCCCATACATGGATACACATCAACTAATTCTTGGAGGAGATTTCAACTGTTTTCTGGATCTTAAATGAACTGGTCCAAGCCCATTCAACCGCTACAAAAACAGGAAAAGGGAATGAAACCGGACAGACCTCCCGGCAGCGACCCAGGCACCGGAAACGACAATGGCAAACCCAGCAAAAGATAAAGAAAAGCTGTTCAATAGCAGATTGTAAAAGGATTATGGGACACAGATTTAAGATTGTGAGCAAGATCTACAGGGGAGATATGAGGAAGAAAATTTACAGTGTGGTAATGATTTGAACTCAATGCTTTCACACAAAGGTCGATAATCTCCAGGTCCTGATCACCAGAAAAGTGCTGTCAGAATTTGATGTGAGGATTGGTTGTGAGTTTCCTGTCCCTTTCTAAGTCCCTGTGAAAGAAGTTTACAAAGGCATCACTGTCAGTCCAGAAATAAAATTCAGGAAAGATAAACATTTCTCCTGGTTTGAGTTTGCTGTGTGTAAATCCTCACCGACTAATCCCCTATAAAAGGAGTTTCCAAAATCAATTAGTCAGTTCAGTATAGAAATTCACAATGGCCTCTCTTCCTGCTCCCTGGTCCAGGATCACCGCTCATACCGCCTCGCCCCCCCGCCCCGCTGCACACTGACCCTCGTCATCAGCAGTCCCCTGATTTGAGGGTGATGTTGACTCAGGGTTGTGAGTTTCTGCCCTGGGTCTTCATGTGGCTGAACAGGGCCACAGAGCTTTGGACACATCGGGCAGGATGGACAATGAGACAGTGAAATCCGGAGAGCTGGATTGGCTTCCTTTTCTTTCCATCTCTGCCACCGCTTTGCATCATCAATAAGACATTGGGACTGAAAGACTAATCCAGTTTGATGGACAAGTTGTCTCCATTCAGAACAATGGGGAACAAGCTCCTCCCACTCATTGAAACATCGGCCCCGACAAAGATGATAAACGCGCATGCGCCCTGATGCACATCCAATAAAGATGGCGGCCGTTAACCCGAGCCGAAGATGAGGAGCTGCAGCTCTGCTCCGTACAAACTGGGTCCCATAAACATTTCAGAGTTTTGCGATTGCAAAAACTTTAACCAACGTTTCCGCCCGCCCCCGCGATCTCTCGCTCCCTCCGTATTGTTAAACGCCTCATACCGATTTCCGATCTGAAAAACACATCCTTCTACATCGCCATTACACACACTGCGCATGCTTCAATCACAGCGGTGCCCCGCCCCTCATTCACTCCGATTGGTTGGAGGACCAGCCGGTCCCGTTCTGCCCTCCAGTACCGCCCCTCCTCTTCCTATTGGTCCGGAGCTGCCATCAATCACCCGGGCATTGTGAGGCAGATTTCAGGCTGACTCGCTGATTGTTCAATACATTTTTTTTGGTAAATGTTTTTTGTTGGGTTTTTGAACAAAGTATATTTACCGTTATGTACACAGGATAAGAAACATATATATATATAAACACACACACACATGTATAGAAGAGAAGGACACACCCCAACATACCAAAGAAAAGAAAATAGTGAATAATTTTTAACAATACAATAAAAAATAAAATAGAATAACTGGTAGGGTATTGTGCACCAGCTCAACAGCAGCAACTCTGTACACCTGGCAAAATTATTTACAACACATAAGTAAGCGACTGTTTGCGGGCGGGCGGGGGGGGGGGGGGGAGGGGAGTGGGGAGAGATTGGGGAGGTAAATATACATTCGGGTGCCGGAGAAACAATTGCAGTGAGCAATACTTGAATGGGTTTGGTGTTGGTGTTGTTGCTTGCTTCTCCCGGATGGATCTCACTGCCGTCTTGCGCTCACCTCTGCTTCTGCCGTTGCTCCTGTATTTCGTCTTTATTCTCCTCGTTCCCTACTCCTGGAGATACCATGTTCGTTAATGTAACCCGCGCCTTCCTTCCGGCTCTCATTTCCCTGCCTCCCTCCCACCTCCCTGGATTGTTCAATACATAGAGATACAATTATAGAATTTATAGTGCAGAAGGAGGCCATTCGGCCCATCGAGTCTGCACCGGCTCTTGGAAAGAGCATCCTACTTAAGACCACACCTCCACCCCATCCCTGTAACATAGCAATCCCATCTAACATAAGAGCAATTTAGCATGGCCACATCTGACCTGCACATCTTTGGACTGTGGGAGGAAACCGGAGCACCCGGAGGAAACCCACGCAGACACGGTGGGAACAGGCAGACTCCGCACAGGCAGTCACACTTTTGTTGTGGTTTCTAGCTGATTTTGGTCTTTTATTTTGACTGGACCACATGCTTGGGGAAAGCAAGAGAGGAAAGAAGGTTTGATAGAAACTAAAATGATCTGTTGTGAATTTCTACCCTGTTCTTCTGGTGATCATTTTTGTAAACTTCTTTTTCAGGCATTAGAACGGGAGGATTGGCAGCTGGGCAACTCGAACCAAATATAATATCAAGATCTGACAGTCACTCAATTCATTAGCATCTAAATATCACAAACTGTCAATGTGTTTGTCTGTTCTGACTGTGGGAAGAGATTTCAAACATCAGTGTGATTGGAAACGCCCCAAGACCCACACACATCTGAGTGAGAGTGTTCCAGTGAACTGACTGTGGAAAGAGCTTTAACCAGTTACACAGCCTGAAAAATCATCTTGTTTCCTCTTGTGGGAGAGTCTAGGGCCAGAGGTATAATCTCAGAGGAAGCGGTTCAAATTTAGGACAGAGATGAGAAGACATTTCTTCCATCAGAGGGTAGTGAATCTGTGGAATTCTTCAGCTGTGAAATCATTCTGCCTCTCGAGTTTACCATAAAAAGGCAAAGGTAAAGGTGTCTTAACTCGGATGGGCCGCTTGGTGGCGCAGTGGCTCTTTCACTGAGGGGCCTTGAGTTCAGACACATCCCAGACAGGCCTGGTGAGAAATATCTGTCTGGGAGAGGGGAGACAACTGTATAATCGGGGAAATGGAGCGGTGCCGATGGACCTTAGAGAAAGGAGTTCAGATTAGTCTTATTTTCTTCATTTTTCATTCAATATTTATTAAAATTTCGGAGAAAATATTACACAAAAGTTTATTTTGATGTTTACAAAAGGGAATTTAACGATTGAGGGTCACAGTGAGAACAGAACACATGCCCTCTGAGCTGCCAAATGTATGTACAACTGTAACAGACACAAGAGAGAACAGGAGCTCAACATAAAGGGAAGGTAACTGTTGTAAATAAGGTACGAGATAAGTTACTTATTTAGACATGACATTGAAAGAAATTACTAGCTACAATTGCAATACAGCCAAAATTATCGCGTACATTTCAAACTGAAAAGCAGAAATACTGTCCATGATTGTCTCAGTTACAGATGCAGAATAATAAACTGAGAGAATTTTACTGTTCGAGTCACCAAGAGGAGATATTGTATTTCTGTCACACACAGATCATAATAAACAGCTGAGGGAAATCTACAGCGTCCGAACGTCAACCCATCACTTGATCTGTAAAAGAGAGAGAAAATGATGAAGCAGATGTTTATGATCTGTGATATTGATGTTAGAGTTTTTAATCAATCAAACATTTAGAGATGTTTTAAACGGCCTTCTGTCAGTTTGAAGTGTGAGTGGATTGAATCTTCTCACCTTCACCAGAGTGACTGCAGCGCTGTAGGAAATGCTCAGGAAGAACAGGGTGATGAATGTGGAAGCGGTTGTCCAGATGTTGCCGTTATCATCCTCATTTTCTTCAGTCCAGGTGTTGTCTGTGGTATCTACGAGGATCGAGCCAAATATAATTAGTTTGTTTATTAATCCAGGATATGTTTTTTAATATTCTCGTTTCATTTTCTCCCGCTGCTAATTTAACATATTTGTCATTGCATATCTACTGTTGAGTTCATGACACTCGGAAATCGATTTCTGTAACTTTTTTCTTCCAATTAAGGGGCAATTTAACATGGCCAATCCACCTACCCTGCACATCTTTGGGTTGTCGGCGTGAGACCCACGGGTCCCTGGGAAAGTCCACTGGGACACAGACCCAGGAGCGGGATCAACCCCAGGTCCATGGTGGCGTGAGGCAGCAGTGCTAACCACTATGCCACCGTGCCGCCCTTGCCTGACGTTTGTGTTTGTTCTTTAGCTTTTGTGTCTGTGTGGATGCGAAATTCGTATTTCTTTACTCTTCTTTTGTGTGTCCCGATGTCTTTATAAGTGTCATTGTGTGTGTTCATGTGTCAATGAGTATTGATCTGTGTATTTGTGTGTCAGCGCCTGTGTGAACTTTGTTTATCTTCTGTTAATGTGTACATATGAGTGTTTTATTGTGTGTGTTTGTGTGTTGAAGTCTATGTTTATATATTAATGCCTGTGTCAATATAAGTTCATACTTCCCTGTCCAGTAATGAAAGTGTTAATGTGTCTTTATACGTTCAACATGCATGTCAGTGTCTTAATGTTTGTGTCTGGATAAGTGCGTTTGTGTGTGTGTGTGTTTGTTGATGCGTGTATTTCTTCATAGAATCATCATTAAATATAATCCCTACTGTGCCGGACGAGGCCATTCGGCCCATTGTGTCTGCACCGACCCTCCGAAAGAGCACTCTGCCTGGACGCATGCCCCTGCCCTTTGCCGAGAACCCCGTAATCCCAACTAACGTTGTGGGCACTAAGGGGTAATATCGCCTGGCCAATCCACCGAACCTGCACATCTTTGGACTGTGGGAGGAAACTAGAGCAGGCGGAGGAAACAGAAACAGACCCGGCAGAACGTGGGAACTCCACACAGACAATCACCCAAGGCTGGAATTGAACCCGGGATTATGGCGCTGTGCGGCAGAGGTGCTAGTTATGCGTTGATGTTTGATATAACTATCTATTGATGTGTGTTGATGACTCTATGTGTATTCATATGTGTTCGTGTTAGCGTGTGTACGAGTCAGCTAATATGTATCTACGTGTGTCCGTTAGTGTGGATTATTGTCTCTGTTTGAATGGAAATATTTCTGTCATCGTGAAATTCTGCTAATTTACATGTTATTGGTTACATTTCTGTTTCATATTCTTCTGTCAGCCTGCTTGTCTGGTTGTATATATCTGTGTATCTGTGTGGACATGTGGTTGTATATGTCTGTGTACATGCGTGTACCCACTTGTGTGTGTGGAATTGTGTTTGTATGTGTGGATGTGCACGTGAGTCTGTGTGTTTCTAAACATGTGCTTTTTGTGTTTATGTGCATGCTTGTGAATTTTTGTGCACATTTGCGTGTGTTTTTGTGTCAAAATATGTGTGGTCCGTTGTGCCTGGGTGTATGTTTGTGCATGTGTTTCTATGTGTGTGTCCATGTGTGTGTTTGTGTCTACTTGTGAGCGTGTGTGTGTTTCTGGGTCTGTGTGCATGTGTGTGTAGTGTCTGTGTCTGTTTATCTGTCTGTGTATTTGTATCAGCTGCCTGTAGCTTTGCCAGTTGTGGGTATTATTGATACCGATGTAGAATATGTTGTACTTTCTGCATATAAATGTGTTTTCCGTGAGTTGCAAGCTGACATCAGGTGACCTAATGCAAAAAAACAAGGAGGCTCCTCGGGAGAGAACAGTGAAAACCCAGAGAGAATTCAATCACCAGTCTGGATTTGGATTATGGGGAATCGGTCTTAGCATACGGATAAGAGGAACAAGGGTGCTAAAAAAATTATGTTGCATAAATAGATATTTTAAGAACATCTTTATAATGTTTCAGCCTGTAAACTACATGGCGTCTTGTAATGTCAGTAACTGAGTTCTTAGTCCAGACAACCGTTTACTTCCAAACTCCCTGCTTGGGGACTGGGAAGATATTGAGTTAATAATCTCCCTCTCTCTGGTCAGCTCAGCAAATTGCCTTTGGGTTCTCCCTGTTGGAGGTGGAGATACAGAGAGTTCACTCATCACCTTCCTTCTCTTTTGGTTGGGAAAGTGGAGGTAAAATGTGTTGGTATTGCCCCTTTGCTCTCTTTGTTGGGGAAGTGGGGAGGCAGTGGATTAAATAATGTCCTTCCACTCATTGTTGGAAGCGGGTGTCCAGTGGATTAACTAATGTACACCCCCCCCCCCTCATTGTTGGAAGCGGGTGTCCAGTGGATTAACTAATGTACACCACCCCCCCCCTCATTGTTGGAAGCGGATGTACAGTGGATTAACTCAGCCCACCACCGTCTCTTTGTTGGGGAAGTGGGGGCACAATGTGTTAACTAAAGCTCCTCCCCTCGCTTTGCTGGGGAAGTGGGGGCACAGTGTGTTAACTAATGCTCCTCCCCTCGCTTTGCTGGGGAAGTGGGGGTACAGTGTGTTAAGTAATGCCCCAACTCCTCTCTTTGTTGGGGACGTGGGGAGACAATGGATTAACTAATGCCCCTCTCTTTGTTGGTGAAGTGGGGGTACAGTGTATTAACTAAAGCTCCTCCCACTCTCTATGTTGGGGAAGTGGGGGTACAGTGAATTAACTAAAGACCCTCTCTCTATTGGGGAAGTGGGGGTACAGTGGATTAACTAATACCCCTCCCCTCCCTCTATTGGGGAAGTGGGGGTACAGTGGATTAACGAATGCCCTTCCCCCTCTCTCTGTGTGGGAGGTGGGTGGGTGGGTGGGGAGACAGTGGAATAACTAATACCCCTCCCGCTCTCTCTGTTGGGGAGGTGGGGGTACAGTGGATTAACAATTTCACTTTCCCCTCTCTTTGACTGGAGATTGTTGGTCCATGTTTCTGTGTGACCCTCAAATCAGTTCCCAGTGGGTCTCATGCAGCAACTTAAAGCTGACATTAATTTTAAAGGGATGGACAATGAGAGAAGCAGGAACACCGAGATCTAAATGTGATGGGTTTGTTTGTCTGAAATGGGAAATTGTCCGATTTCTCCTCATCTGGAGGAAAGTCAATGAAGATATTTTGCTGAATCCTGGAATGAATGAGTTTTACTCTGTCTCTAACCCAGGGTGTTTCTGAGCTGAGAGCTCTGGTTGTATCAGACTTGGGGCTGAGACCTGTAGAAATCCGGGTCTCATTGACCAGGGACTGGTTTAAAATCGCTGGATTTTAAAGCAGACCAAGACAGGCCAGCAGCACGGTTCAATTCCCGTACCAGCCTCCCCGAACAGGTGCCGGAATGTGGCGCTGAGGGGCTTTTCACAATAACTTGACTGAAGCCTACTTGTGACAATAAGTGATTTTCATTTCATTTTCAGATCTAACATCAGTAAAGTGGAAATACCATTAATCAAGCGGCTGTATGTTTAAATCACAATTAGAGGAAACGTTTTTATTATTTTTATTTTAGTTCGAAATATAACCAATCGATTCTCATTGACATGAATTAACGGTGTCCATCAGAGCGAGGGAAATGTTCACAAAACTGGGTTTACCGCTGGATTTATCAACCGTTCTGTTGATGATCTTCAAGGGGATGGCTTCATGTCCCACCACACAGGAGTAAGAAGCGCCGCTGGCCCACTCCTCCGCTGCAATGGATAACAGGCTGTACATGAAGAAGGAGCTATTGCCGTTCTCCGCCATCACCTCGGTGTTCTTGTAGTTGCCGGGATTCACCGGCTTGTCATTGACGGTCCACTTGACGAAGATCTCTCGGGGGGAGAAACCTCTCACTAAGCAGCTGAGGGAGACGAATCTCTGAGCGGAGACGTCTTCAGCCGAGGGCAGGAGGACAGAGACGGACGGTTCCCGCGGATTGGGATCTGCAGAAAATGTACAATAAATGTCAATAAAATGGGGAATTCCGGAGACAATGGAACCGCGGGTTAGATGTGAGAGAAATGTGTTTTGTGTTGGATTTTAAAGGTTTCCATTTTCCACTTTGGGATCTGTACGGTTTCCCAGCTCGGAGCAGAGGTGGGCACAATCCTTTTCCCTGAGGATTTACGGATTATGGATTCGAAAGTTTCAGAAAGTGTACAGCAGGGAAACAGGCCATTCGGCCCAACTGTTCTGTGCTGGTGTATAAACTCCACACCAGGCTCCTCCCACCTTACCCCAAGAAGATTGGACAACTGCCAATGTAACACCCTTATTCAAAAGGGGAGGGAGTCAAAAACAGGTAGCTATAGGCCAGGGACCTTAACATCTGTCAGTGGAAAACGGTTCGAGCCCATTATAATGGATCCAATAGCTGAGCATTTAGAAATACTCAATATAATCAGAGTCAGCACGGCTTCGGGAAGGGTAAATCATGCCTGACAAATTTAGTGCCCTTATTTGAGGTGATGACGAGAAGGCGAGAGAGGGAGGGGGAGGGGGTGGGGCAATAGATGTAAAATACATGAATTTCAAAACGGTGTTTGATAAATGAATGTACTATTCCCATGTTTGCAGATGACAAAAAATAGGTAGAAAGGCAAGTGGTGAGGATTACAGGAAATCCACAGAGGGACAGAGAATGTGAGGTTAGACACTTTGGTAGGAGGAAGAACATAAAGAATTATTATTTAGATGGAGAAAGACTGAAGAAAGCTGAAGTAACGGGGGAATTGGGGGCCCTCGTGCAGAAACCACAAAAAGTAAGTTCTGCAGGTAATATGGAGACAAATTGCATGCTGATCTTTATTTTAAAAGGAGTAGAATATAACAATGGGGAAGCCTAGCTAAAACTGGGGAATTAGTTAGACAACACCTGATATACTTTGAATAGCTTTGGTGCCCTTATCTAAGGAAGACAGATTGGTTTTGAAGGCAGTCCAGAGAAGGATCACAAGGTTGATCCCGAGTATGGAGGGATTTTCTTACAGGGAGAGGTTAAGTAGGCTGGGCTGTACTTATTGGAGTTTAGAAGAATGAAGGCGACCTCAGATTCTGGGTCGGTCAGTACGTTCAAGGTTGAGGGACACATATTTTAAATCAGTAAAACCGTCAAGAGATATGGGGATAAGGTGGGAAAGAGGAGTTGAAGGTTATCACATCAGATCAGGCTTGAACTCACTGAAGGCTGGACCGGTGTTGATGGGCCCAATGGGTTACATCTGCTCCTATGTCTTGCGGTCTATGGTCTCGCTTGATCTACACCCAATATCACTGGATTTAATTCATTGTTCATTCATCTACATATCAATTTCCCCCTGAAACTCTAAACGCCCAGAGTATTTAGTTAGTGGAATTACCAATCAGAATGGACCATAAATACACTGAATGCTAAATACTGACCGCTGCACTGACACTGGAAATAGACACAATGGCTCAATTATTGCTTCAGTCTCACCGCTCACCTATTTTTTTGTGAATTGAAATTCTTAAAGGAGTTGGCAGGTCCTGATGGCTCGCCACACAGTCAAACACAGCCCCACTCAGCCAGGCTTGTGTCGAGATGTTTAATTTGCTGAGCACGCTCTCAGTATCTGCCCCAGGCTTGTCGGCGATCTCTGATTTCAGCGGCTTCTTCGCTTCACTCCAGGACACGTTGACTCCATAAGGAGCATTCGAAATGACACAGGTTAAGGTTACAGTCGCCTCCAGTAAGACCTGTTCTATTGGTGGTGGCACTATTGTTACTGAGGCATCAGTGCAAATGGAAGGATCTGTGAATGAAAAAAGTGAAAATCAACCCAAGTTTGATCTTCAGAATCAGGTCAGCAGGATTCAGCCTGAACTCTAAATGGGAATAAATCAACTTCGAAACATCAACCTCGAAATAATCAACTTCGAAGCATCAACCTTTAAAGATCTCCTTTAATCTTCGATACGCATTGGAAAACCAGTTTGGTTTCTGAAAACTATTCTCATTGTGAAATACAGTCAGCCCCGATGCCATTCTAACGAATAGCATTGCAGCATTCCCAATACAAATATTCCAGTCCTGATCTCAGGGACGAAGTACTGGAGGCTGATCCATAAATAGGTTGGATGAACTTTCCAACACTTCCCCCGGAGCTGTTATCAGTTAAGGGTTCCAGACACCCACTGACTCTCAAATATAATCAGCTGTCTGAGGATAAAGCTGATATCAAGTCCACCAGGGGCTGGTTTAGCACAGGGCTAAATAGCTGACTTTTAAAGTAGACCAAGTAAGGCCAGCAGCGCGGGTTCAATTCCCATACCAGCCTCCCCGAACAGGCGCCGGAATGTGGCGACGAGGGGTTTTTCACAGTAACTTCATTTGAAGCCTACTTGTGACTATAAGCGATTTTCATTTCATTGATTCACCTCACTCACTAAATTACTTCAAATTATAGGAATACATTTATTTCTATATTCATAAAATCGTGAATGGTCAGCAATCCTAATGCAGCTCTTCCATCAGAATGAAACACAAACTAATGGCAGTAAATTAGAAGTTATTCTGTGTTTTGCACTAACTTCAGTAAATTCCTGATTTGGATTAACATCAGAGTGCAGGATGATTTATTGTTTCCTCTGTTTGTGTCTCTTACCAGACGCGGTGATGTTGTGACTTTGGGTGACCTCTTGATGAGTGACCTGGCAGGTATAGACCGCTTTGCTGAACCATTCCCCAGCGGAGACTGCCAGCCGACTGCTCGCCGAGAAGTTCCCGTTAACTTCACAGGCGGGGGAGGTGACAATTCCTGAACCCATGGGTTGTCCATTCTTCAGCCACTTCACCGTGATTGAATTTGGCTGGAAATCGTAAATTGAACAGACGATCGTTGCAAATTTCTGTCTTGTGATTTCTTCACTGGAACTCACGGTGAGGAGAACATTTGGAGCATAAATTCTGGGACCTTCAAGAAACACAATAAGATATTTCTTGCAGAAAAAATTGATGAAAAAAATAAGTTCATATGCTTTAAAACATGTTTGTGGTCAATAGACACATAGCTGGATTTTCCAGGGATCAGAAATATGCAGAGTATTAAAATTAGTTATATCCAAGATCCTATACAAGGTTTCTGATTCTCACAGATTCCACAACACTTACATGTCATTCCAATGCTCTTGTCTGAGCCGCTGTGTCGAACCTCACAGCTGATTTTGCTGCATGCCCCCTCTGACTCGGTGATGGTTAACTGGCTGCTCAGGGTGTAGGTTCCCTTCTTGTTTCTCACTGAAGGGTATTTCTTAACTCCAGTGATGATCGGCTGCCCATCTTTCTTCCAGGTAAGGCTGGTGATTTCTGGGGAGTAGTCCATCGCCAAACAGCCAAAGGTGACGGAGCTGTCGGTGTTGTGTTGCTGACAGGAGGAGACCAGGCTGTAGAGAGTGGGCGGAGACGGTGTCGCTGGGAGAGAATGGCCCATTCAACAAGTTAGACTCTGGGATTGTATTTATTCAGTAACCAAACATTTCTAAATTTGACGAGAACTATGTGTTTATTCCAACATTTTCCTAATAAATGCTACATCCACATTTCAGCTTTTATTAGTTCTATCATTTGAGAACCAACACCTGTTTGCGCCTCATTAGAAACTTACATCTTTCTGCGTCTCTATCACCTGCCATAAAACAACATTTTGATGTAATCTGAATGATGTAATTTGCATTGGATTGAAAGCGAAGAGCGGATGATTTTCCCCATTATGTCAGCCATCATGTAAAACAAAATGTAATGTCCCATAGTCTGCCCTCTCCTTTTGAGAGCTGACTGGTGGTGATTTAACCTGAGGGTCACCACACCTCAGGCCATGGGCAAGGTTGAGAATGGGAGTCTTTATGAATAACCTCAGCCGGTGCAGCAATTGAACCCGCGCTGCTGGGATTGATCTTCATTACGAACCAGCCGCCCAGCTGACTGAGCTGTGTACGTCACAATCCAGCCAACTGAGCTGTGTACGTCTAAGTCCAGCTAAATGAGCTGTGTACGTCACAGTCCAGCTGACTGAGCTGTGTACGTCACAATCCAGCTGACTGAGTTGTGTACGTCACAATCCAGTTGACTGCGCTGTGTACGTCACAATCCAGTTAACTGAGCTGTGTACGTCAAAGTCCAGCTAAATTAGCTGTGTACGTCACAGTCCAGCTGACTGAGTTGTGTACGTCACAATCCAGTTGACTGCGCTGTGTACGTCACAATCCAGCTAACTGAGCTGTGTACGTCACAATCCATCTAACTGAGCTGTGTACGTCACAATCCAGGTAACTGAGCTGTGTACGTCACAATCCAGCTAACTGAGCTGTGTACGTCACAATCATTCTAACTGAGCTGTATACGTCACAATCATTCTAACTGAGCTGTATACGTCACAATCCAGCTAACTGAGCTGTGTACATCACAATCCAGCTAACTGAGCTGTGTACGTCACAATCCAGCTAACTGAGCTGTGTACGTCACAATCCAGCTCACTGAGCTGTGTACGTCACAATCCAGCTAACTGAATGCAGATTTGTATAATTACAATAAAACTCTGTAGTTGCAACATTCTCTAATTTTAGGATCATGCACATTAACAGCAGGAGTCGGCCATTCGGTCTGTCGAGTCTCCTCCCCCATCCCCCTGCCTGTGTTGATTGGGCAGTTAATTTCACATTCCGCCTGTCACTGAGACCGGGCTGTCTGCACCCCCCCCCCCTCCCTCCCCCCGCCCCGCGCTCCCTGTGCGTCCCCCATCTCTCTGCGGTTCCCGCTGGATTTCTGTACCTTTCTCCTGGTCCCTTCACTTTCTTTTAGCTCTCTGCTCTTTTTCACGGCGCTCTGCGCTTTCTTCCGCATCTCTGCACTTTTTCTCGACTCTGCATTGTCTTCCTGCTCTTTGTGTTTTGCCCATGTGTGCTGCACTTTTCCCAATTCTTTGTGCTTTTCCCGGTTCCTGGCAGTTCCCACCAGCACGGTTCGCTTTACCCCGATTCTTATCGCTCATGACCAACTGCATGGATTTTCTTCCTGCTCTCTGCTCCTTCCCCCTGTTCTCTTTACCTTCCCCAGCTCTCTGAACCTTCCCTCGGCTTTCTGCCCCTTCCCCCCGGCTCTCTGCCCCTTCCCCCGGCTCTCGGCTCCTTCCCCCGGCTCTCGGCTCCTTCCCCCGGCTCTCTGCTCCATCCCCCGCCTCTCTGCGCCTTCCCCCGGCTCTCTGCCCCTTCCCCCGGCTTTCTGCACTTTCCTCCGCCTCCCGACAATCCCGTGTCATGCAGCCACATTCGCGCCACTCGTCATCAGTTTCGCTCCAGTTCTCTATTCCTCCCCCGTTGCAGACGCTCCCTTGCCCATTTCCTGAGCATCAGTGAGAGAGGGTGAGTGAGTAACTGAGTGAGGGTAGGAGAGTGAGTGTGGGTGAGTGAGTAACTGAGTGAGGGTAGGAGAGTGAGTGTGGGTGAGTGAGTAACTGAGTGAGGGTAGGAGAGTGAGTGTGGGTGAGTGAGTAACTGAGTGAGGGTCGGAGGGTGAGTACGGGTGAGTGAGGAACTGAGTGAGGGTAGGAGAGTGAGTGTGGGTGAGTGAGTAACTGAGTGAGGGTAGGAGCGTGAGTGTGGGTGAGTGAGTAACTGAGTGAGGGTAAGAGGGTGAGTGCGATGAATGAGTAACTGAGTGACGGTAGGAGAGTGAGTGCGGGTGAGTGAGTAAATGAGTGAGGGTAGCAGGGTGAGTGTGGGTGAGTGAGTAACTGAATGAAGGTAGGAGAGTGAGTGCGGGTGAGTGAGTAACTGAGTGAGGGTAAGAGGGTGAGTGCGATGAGTGAGTAACTGAGTGATGGTAGGAGAGTGAGTGTATGTGAGTGAGTAACTGAGTGAGGATAGGAGAGTGAGGGTGTGTGAGTGACTAACTGAGTGAGGGTAGGAGAGTGAGTACGGGTGAGTGAGTAACTGAGTGAGGGTAGAAGAGTGAGTGTGGGTGAGTGAATCACTGAGTGAGGGTAGGAGAGTCAGTACGGGTGAGTGAGTAACTGAGTGAGGGTAGGAGCGTGAGTGTGGGTGAGTGAGTAACTGAGTGAGGGTAAGAGGGTGAGTGCGATGAGTGAGTAACTGAGTGACGGTAGGAGAGTGAGTGCGGGTGAGTGAGTAAATGAGTGAGGGTAGGAGGGTGAGTGTGGGTGAGTGAGTAACTGAATGAGGGTAGGAGAGTGAGTGTGGGTGAGTGAGTAACTGAGTGAGGGTTGGAGAGTGAGTGCGGGTGAGTAACTGAGTGAGGGTAGGAGAGTGAGTGCGGGTGAGTGAGTAACTGAGTGACAGTAGGAGAGTGAGTGTATGTGAGTGAGTAACTGAGTGAGGGTAGGAGAGTGAGTAACTGAGTGAGGGTAGGAGAGTGAGTGTGGGCCAGTGAGTAACTGAGTGAGGGTAGGAGAGTGAGTGCAGGTGAGTGATTAACTGAGTGAGGGTAGGAGAGTGAGTGCGGGTGAGTGAGTAACTGAGTGAGGGTAGGAGAGTGAGTGCGGGTGAGTGAGTAACTGAGTGAGGGTAGGAGAGTGAGTGCGGGTGAGTGGATAACTGAGTGAGGGTAGGAGAGTGAGTGTGGGTGAGTGAGTAACTGAGTGAGGGTAAGAGAGTGAGTGCGGGTGAGTGGATAACTGAGTGAGGGTAGGAGAGTGAGTGTGGGTGAGTGAGTAACTGATTGAGGGTAGGAGAGTGAGTGTGGGTGAGTGAGTAACTGAGTGAGGGTAAGAGGCTGAGTGTGATGAGTGAGTAACTGAGTGACGGTAGGAGAGTGAGTGTATGTGAGTGAGTAACTGTGAGGGTAGGAGAGTGAGTGCGGGTGAGTGAGTAACTGAGTGAAGGTAGGAGAGTGAGTGCGGGTGAGTGAGTAACTTAGTGAGGGTAGGAGAATGAGTGCGGGTGAGTGAGTACCTGAGTGAGGGTTGGAGTTTGGATGAGTGGGAGAGAATGGGTGGTTGCTGGAGTGAGGGTAAATGGGCTGAGGGTATGTCACTGAGCGTGGATGGGTCTGTATGGTTGAGGGGCAGTGAGTGAGAGGTGGTGAATAAGCGAGGCTGGCTGAGGAGGCTGTGAGGGTGAGTTTGTGAGTGAAGGTGTGCCGTGAACGTGAGATCAAAGGTGATTGAGTGAGGGTGGGTGAGGGAGGGTGATTGAGTGAGGGTGATTGAGTGGGGGTGATTGAGTGACAGTGATTGAGTGAGGGTGATTGGGTGAGGGTGATTGAGTGGGGGTGATTGAGTGAGGGTGACTGAGTGAGGGGGAATGAGTGAGGGTGAGTGAGCCAGGAGTGTACCTGACAGTTAGCGGGTGAGTGAGGGTGTGTGAGTGAATGAGAGTGGGTGCATGAGTGAGTGAACATTAGATAATGAGGGTAATTGAATGAGGTTGGGTGAGTGAGTTAATGAGGGTGAGTGTGAGGGTAAGTGAGTGTGAGGAAGTGAGGGTGAGTGAGTGAAGGTAAGTGAATGAGTGTGGCTGAGGGTGTGAGGGTGAGTGAGAGTGGGTGAAAGAGGGTGGGTGCATGAGTGTGTGTGAGGGTGGCTGATGGAGGCTGTATGAGGGAACATGGGTGAGGGTGTGTGAATGAGGATGGGTGAGATTGTGAGTGAAGACGCTTGGGGAATGGTGGGTGAGAGACGCCTTGTGAGTGAGGCTGTGTGAGTGAGGGTAGTAAGTCAGGGTGGGTGAATGCGAGTGAATGGGCGAGTGATGGTGTGTGGGGTTGAATTAGGGTAGTTTACTGAGGGTGGCTGAGTGAGTGAGAGAGTGAGTGAGGTGAGTGATTGAGGGTGTCAGTGAGGTTGAGTGCATGAGAGTGGGAGAGGGTGAGTGGGTGAGTTAGTGTGTTAGTGAGGGTGGGTGACTGAGTGAGGGTAAGTTACTGAATTAAGGTAATCGAGGGTGGGTGGGTGAGTGAACGAGGGTGAGTACGTGAGGGCAGTGTGAATGAGGGTGAGTGAACATGGGTGGATGAGGGTAAGTAAATGAGGGTGAGTGTGTGAAGGTGTGTGACTGAGCGTGAGTAAGTGAGGGTGGGTGGGTGTGGGTGAGTGTGGGTGAGCGTGTGAAGGTGTGTGACTGAGCATGCATAAGTGAGGGTAGGTGGGTGAGTGAGTGAGGGTGAGTGAGTGAGGATGGGTGGGTGAGTGAGTGAGGGTGAGTGAGTGAGGATGGGTGGGTGAGTGAGTGAGAGTGAGTGAGTGAGGATGGGTGATTGATTGAGCTGAGAGACTGAAGGAGGATGAGTGAGGGTGGGCGAGTGAGGTGGAGTGAGGGTGGGTGCGTGTGCGGGTTACTGAATAAAGGTGAGTGAGGGTTGGTAGGTGAGTGAATGAGGCTGAGAGAGTGAGGATGGGTGAATGAATAAGGTTGGGCGAGCGAGGAAGTGTGAGTGAGGGTGTGTGAGTGAGTGAGGATGAATGAGGGTGGGTGATGAGGGTAGTGTGAAGGTGTATGGCTGAGGGTGAATGAGGTGAATGAGTGAGGGTGGGTGAGTGAGGTTCTTTGACTGAGGGTTAGTGAGAATGCGTGAGGGTGGGCATGTGAGGCTGAGTGAGTGAGGGTGGGTGAGTGAATCAGTGTGAGTGACTAAGGTGGAGTGAGGGTGTGTGAATGAGTGCGGGTGAATGAGGGGGAGCAATTTAGGTTGGGCTAGCAAATGTGAGAAAGTGATGCTGAGTGAGGGTGTTATAGTGAATGAGGCTGTTTGAGTGAGTGAGGTTGTGAGTGTGAGGGGAGCGAGTGAGTGAGGGTGTGTGAGTGAGTGAGGGTGTGTGAGTAAGTGTGTTAGGGTGGGTGAATCAGGGTGTGTGAGTGAGGGTGTGTGTTTGAGGGAGTCTGAGTGAAGGTCAGTGAGGGTGGGTGACTGAGGGTGGGTGAGTGAGGGTGTGTGAGTGAGAGTGTGTGTGAGGGTGTGTGAGTGAGGGTAAGTGAGGGAGAGTAGGTGAGTGAGGGAGATGCGGGGAGTGTCGTGAGTGTGTGTGAGTGAGTGTGTGTGAGGGTGTGTGTATCAGGGTGTGTGAGTGAGTGTGTGTGACGGTGTGTGTGAGGGTTTGTGTATGAGAGCTTGTGTGTGTGTGCGAGGGTGTGTGTGTGTGAGGGTGTGTGTGAGGGTGTTTGTGTGAGGGTGTGTGTGGGTGTGTATGTGAGGGTGTCTGTGTGTGTGTCAGGGTGTGTGTGAGGGGGTGTGTGTGAGGGGGTGTGTGAGGGAGTGAGTGTGAGTGAGTGAATGTGTGTGAGTGAGTGTGTGTGAGTGAGTGACTGTGAGGGTGTTTGTGTGAGGGTGCGTAAGTGAGGGTGTATGGGTGAGGATGTGTGAGTGAGGGTGGGAATGTGAGGCTGGGTGAGTGAGGGTGGGTGAGTGAATCAGTGTGAGTGACTAAGGTGGAGTGAGGGTGTGTGAATGAGTGCGGGTGAATGAGGGGGAGCAATTTAGGTTGGGCTAGCAAATGTGAGAAAGTGATGTTGAGTGAGGGTGTTATAGTGAGTGAGGCTGTTTGAGTGAGTGAGGTTGTGAGTGTGAGGGGAGTGAGTGAGTGAGGGTGTGTGAGTGAGTGAGGGTGTGTGAGTGAGTGTGTTAGGGTGGGTGAATCAGGTTGTGTGAGTGAGGGTGTGTGTTTGAGGGAGTGTCTGTGAGGGTGTTTGTGTGAGGGTGCGTAAGTGAGGGTGTGTGGGTGAGGATGTGTGAGTGAGTGTATGTAATTGAGTGTGTGTGAGTGAGTGTGTGTGAGTGAGTGTGTGTGAAGGAGTGCGTCTCAGGATGTGTGAGTGAGGGTGTGTGAGTGAGGCTGTGTGAGTGAGGACGTGTGAGTGAGGACGTGTGAGTGAGGCTGTGTGAGTGAGGGTGTGTGAGTGAGGGTGTGTGAGTGAGTGTGTGTGAGTGAGTGTGTGAGAGTGAGTGTGTGTGAGTGTGTGTGTGTGTGAGGGTGTGTGAGTGAGGGTGGGTGAGTTAGTGAGGGTGTGTGAGTGAGGCTGTGTGAGTGAGTGTGTGTGAGGGTGTTTGTGTGAGGGTGCGTAAGTGAGGGTGTGTGGGTGAGGATGTGTGAGTGAGGGTATGTGATTGAGTGTGTGTGATTGAGTGTGTGTGAGTGAGTGTGTGTGAGGGTGTGTGTGAGGGTGTGTGAGTGAGGCTGTGTGCGTGAGGACGTGTGAGTGAGGGTGGATGAGTGAGGGTGGGTGAGTTAGTGAGGGTGTGTGAGTGAGGCTGTGTGAGTGAGTGTGTGAGGGTGTGTGTATGAGGGTGTGTGAGTGAGTGTGTGTGAGTGAGTGTGTGTGAGTGAGTGTGTGTGAGGGGGGTGTGAGTGTGTGTAAGTGAGGCTGTGTGAGTGAGGCTGTGTGAGTGAGGGTGTGTGAGTGAGTGTGTGTGAGTGAGTGTGTGAGTGAGGCTGTGTGAGGGTGTGTGTGAGGGTGTGTGAGTGAGGCTGTGTGCGTGAGGACGTGTGAGTGAGGGTGGATGAGTGAGGGTGGATGAGTGAGGGTGGGTGAGTTAGTGAGGGTGTGTGCGTGAGGCTGTGTGAGTGAGTGTGTGAGGGTGTGTGTATGAGGGTGTGTGAGTGAGGGTGTGTGAGTGATGCTGTGAGAGTGAGGCTGTGTGAGTGAGGGTGTGTGAGTGAGGCTGTGTGAGTGAGTGTGTGAGGGTGTGTGTATGAGGGTGTGTGAGTGAGTGTGTGTGAGTGAGTGTGTGTGAGTGAGTGTGTGTGAGTGAGTGTGAGTGAGTGTGTGTGAGGGGGTGTGTGAGTGTGTGTGAGTGAGGCTGTGTGAGTGAGGCTGTGTGAGTGAGGGTGTGTGAGTGAGTGTGTGTGAGTGAGTGTGTGTGAGTGAGGCTGTGTGAGGGTGTGTGTGAGGGTGTGTGAGTGAGGCTGTGTGCGTGAGGACGTGTGAGTGAGGGTGGATGAGGGAAGGTGGGTGAGTTAGTGAGGGTGTGTGCGTGAGGCTGTGTGAGTGAGTGTGTGAGGGTGTGTGTATGAGGGTGTGTGAGTAAGGGTGTGTGAGTGAGGCTGTGAGAGTGAGGCTGTGTGAGTGAGTGTGTGTGAGGGTGTGTGTATGAGGGTGTGTGAGTGAGGGTGTGTGAGTGAGGGTGTGTGAGTGAGTGTGTGGGAGTGAGTGTGTGTGAGTGAGTGTGAGTGAGTGTGTGTGAGTGAGTGTGTGTGAGTGAGGATGTGTGAGTGAGTGTTTGTGATTGAGTGTGTGTGAGTGAGTGTGTGTGAGTGAGTGTGTGTGAGGGTGTGTGTGTGAGGGTGTGTGTGAGGGTGTGTGAGTGAGGCTGTGTGAGTGATGGTGGATGAGTGAGGGTGGGTGAGTTAGTGAGGGTGTGTGAGTGAGGCTGTGTGAGTGAGTGTGTGAGGGTGTGTGAGTGAGTGTGTGTGAGTGAGTGTGTGTGAGTGAGTGTGTGTGAGTGAGTTTGTGTGAGTGAGTGTGTGTGAGGTTGTGTGTGTGATGGTGTGTGAGTGAGGCTGTGTGCGTGAGGATGTGTGAGTGAGGCAGTGTGAGTGAGGCTGTGTGACTGAGGCTGTGTGAGTGAGGCTATGTGAGGGAGTGAGGCTGTGTGAGTGAGGCTGTGTGAGTGAGGCTGTGTGAGTGAGGCTGTGTGAGTGAGGCTGTGTGTGTGAGGCTGTGTGAGTGAGGGTGTGTGAGTGAGGGTGTGTGAGTGAGGCTGTGTGAGTGAGGGTGTGTGAGTGAGTGTGTGTGAGTGAGTGTGTGAGTGAGTGTGTGTGAGTGAGTGTGTGTGAGTGAGGATGTGAGTGAGTGTGATTGAGTGTGTGTGAGTGTGGGTGTGTGAGTGAGTGTGTGTGAGTGAGTGTGTGTGAGTCAGGGTGTGTGAGTGAGGATGTGTGAGTGAGTGTGAGTGAGTGTGTGTGAGTGAGTGTGTGTGAGTGAGTGTGTGTGAGGGTGTGTGTGTGAGGGTGTGTGAGTGAGGCTGTGTGAGTGAGTGTGTGTGAGTGAGGATGTGTGAGTGAGTGTGTGTGAGTGAGGGTGTGTGTATGAGGGTGTGTGAGTGAGGATGTGTGAGTGAGTGTGAGTGAGTGTGTGTGACTGAGTGTGTGTGAGTGAATGTGTGTGAGTGAATGTGTGTGAGTGAGGGTGTGTGACTGAGTGTGTGTGAGTGAGTGTGTGTGTGAGTGTGTGTGAGTGAGTGTGTGTGACTGAATGTGTGTGAGTCAGTGTGTGTGAGGGTGTTTGTGTGAGGGTGTGTGAGTGATGGTGGGTGAGTTAGTGAGGGTGGGTGAGTTAGTAAGCGTGGGTGAGTGAGGGTGGGTGAGTGAGTGTGTGTGAGTGAGTGTGAGTGAGGGTGTGTGAGTGAGGCTGTGTGAGTGAGGATGTGTGAATGAGGCTGTGTGTGTGAGGGTGTGTGTGAGGGTGTGTGAGTGATGGTGGGTGAGTTAGTGAGGGTGGGTGAGTTAGTAAGCGTGGGTGAGTGAGGGTGGGTGAGTGAGTGTGTGTGAGTGAGTGTGAGTGAGGGTGTGTGAGTGAGGCTGTGTGAGTGAGGATGTGTGAGTGAGGCTGTGTGAGTGAGGATGTGTGAGTGAGGATGTGTGAGTGAGGGTGGATGAGTGAGGGTGTGAGAGTGAGGATGTGTGAGTGAGGATGTGTGAGTGAGGGTGGATGAGTGAGGCTGTGTGAGTGAGGCTGTGTGAGTGAGGATGTGTGAGTGAGGATGTGTGAGTGAGGATGTGTGAGTGAGGCTGTGTGAGTGAGGATGTGTGAGTGAGGATGTGTGAGTGATGGTGGATGAGTGAGGGTGTGAGAGTTAGTGAGGGTGGGTGTGTGAGAGTGGGTGAGGGAGGGTGGGTGAGGGAGAGTAGATGAGTGAGGGAGATTCAGGAATTGGTGAGTTTGTGTGAGTGAGGATGTGAGTGAGGGTGGATGAGTGATGGTGGTTGAGTGAGTGTGTTGGAGTGAGTCAAAGGGCAGCACGGGGGCGCAGTGGTTAGCACAGCTGCCTCACAGCGTCGAGGTTCCAGGTTCAATCCGCCTCTGGTTCACTGTCTGTGTGGAGTTAACACGTTCTCCCCGTGTTTGCGTGGGTTTCATCCCCACAACCCAAAGATGTGCAGGGTAGGTGGATTGGCTAGGCTAAATTGCCCCTTGATTGGAAAAAATGAATTGGGTACTCTAAATTTATTTTAAAAAGGAGTGAGTGAGGATGTGTGCGTGAGGGTGTAGTAGTGAGGGTGAGTGAGTGAGTGAGGGTGAGTGGCCGTGATGATCATTCCCAGGTTCTCCAAGTCCATTAGGACGATGTTTCTCTGGATGACGTTCCGCTCAGGCTCAGCTTCCTGTTGTCTCTTGTCCACAGCCAAGCTGGGGGCTCTTCCATTCGGGTCCACCACCCCCGCCTCCTCCTCTTCCTCTCCATCCATCCTGTCCTGATTCTCCACATTGATCAGCTTTCAGTAACACGGGCTGTGTACAGTCAGACAGCAGTGTAGATCACTGGGCAGCTGCTTTAATACTTTCAGTAACACCGGCTGTGTACAGTCAGACAGCAGTGTCGATCACTGGGCAGCTGCTTTAATACTTTCAGTAACACCGGCTGTGTACAGTCAGACAGCAGTGTAGATCACTGGGCAGCTGCTTTAATACTTTCAGTAATACTGGATGTGTACAGTCAGACAGCAGTGTAGATCACTGGGCACCTGCTTTAATGTCGGTGTGATTTTAATTTTGTACAAAACAATTCGGAACTGGAACAATGAACATTCCTGCAACTTAATAGATTTTCATGTTGAAAATGGCAATTTCAGGCCGTAAAATTATTGTCATATTATGTCAGAGTGTTTTCTTCATTCTTGTGATGCAGACGTCTCTGGCTGGACCAGCATTTATTTCCCATCCCTCAGTGTCCTTGCGAAGGTGGTGGTGAGCTTCATTCTTCAACCACTGCAGTCCATGTGGTGTTTGGGAGGCAGCTCCAGAATTTTGAATCATGGATAGTGAAGGAACAATGTGATATCTTGAGGTCACGATGGTGAGAGGCTGGATGGAGAAATTCCAGTTGGTGATGTTCCCATGTGTCTGCTGTCCTTGTACAGATGGCAGCTGTTGTGAGTTTTGAAGGTGCTGCCTCAGGAGCCATGACGAGTTTCTGCAGAGCATGTTGTAGGTGTTACACACTGCTGCCAGTGTCCCTCAGTGGTGGAGGGAGGGAGTGGTGGTCGATGGTGTGCCAATTAAGCGGGCTACTTTTGTATCATTGGAGCTACATTCATCCAGGCAAGTGGAGAGTATTCCATCACACTCTTGAATCGTGCCTTGCAGATGGTGATATGGAGATGCCGGCGTTGGACTGGGGTGAGCACAGTAAGAAGTCTCACTCAGGTGACTCACCTGATGAAGGAGCTGCGCTCCGAAAGCTAGAGATTCCAAACAAACCTGTTGGACTTTAACCTGGTGTTGCAGATAGTGGACAGGCTTTGGGGCGTCAGGAGGTGTTTTTGTTGCAGAATTCCGAGTCTCTGACCTGTTATCACAGCCACACAGTGTATATGGCGAGTCCAGTTCAGTTTCTGGTCAATGGTCAGCAGGGGATTCAGCGATGGTAATTCCATTGAATGGTATTGGGGTGATCGTTCGATCTTCGCTTGTTTGAGATGCCCATTGCGTGCACTTGTCTGGTGCGAATGTTCCTTTCCCCTTGTAAGTCCAAGCCTGGATATAGTCCAGATCTTGCTGCATTTAGCAATGGACTGCTTCAGTAACTGCGGAGATCGTGCAATGATCAGCTAAAATCCCCACTTCTGACTTTTGGAAGGTCATTGCTGAAGCAGCTAAAGATGGCGGGGCCAACACTGAGGAACCCCTGCAGTGATGTCCTGGAACTGAGATGATCGACCTCCAGAAACCAAAACCATCTTCCGTTCGGTATGACTCAAACCAGCGGGGAATTTCCCCCCGATTCCCATAAACGTCAGTTTTGCTCGGGGTCCTTGATGCAACACTGGTTCAAATGTTGCCTTGATGTCACGAACAGTCACACTCAGCTGTCTGTGTGTTCTTGCATGTGTGTATCCCTATGTGCGTGTTCCTAGGTGTTCCTGTGTGTGTGTGTGTGTGTGTGTGTGCGTTCCTGTGTTTGTATGTGTCCCTCTGTATCCCTGTGTGCGTGGTCCTGTGTGTCTGTAAGCGTGTGTGTCTGTTTCTGTTTGTGTGTTGCTGTGTGTGTGATGAGTGTGTGTGCTCCTGAGTGTGTGTATATGTGTGTGTGTTTCCTTGCGTGTGAGTGTGTTGCTGTTTTGTGCGTCTGAGTGTAAGTGTGTGTGAACATATGTGTGTGTTCCTGTGTGTGTGAGAGAGAGAGAGATAGGCAGAGTACGTGTATGGATGTGAGATAGGTTTAGAGGGAGAATAAAAGAATGTGCAAGTGATAGTTTCTGTGTGAGTGTGTGTGAGGGGAAGTGTGTGTGTGAGATTTTATGTGTGGGTGAGAGAGGCAATGTGTGTGAGAGTGTGTGTAAATGGCAGATTGTGTGCGTGAGTTCGAGATAGTGTGTGTATGATGAGTGTGTGTGAGAGATTAGACAGCGTGTGAGTGTGTACCTCAGACAGTGAGAGAGAGACCACGTGTGTCAGAGAGAGACAGAATGTGGGGGCACGTTTGTGTGTTTCTGAGAACGTGTGATCGAGTATGCCAAAGAACATGTCTGAGTTTGAGTGAAAGAAAGTGTATTCACGAGGTATGTATGTACCAGTGTGTGTGTGTGTGTGTGAGAGAGAGAGAGAAATAAGTGCTTGTGTGAGTATGTGTGTGAGAGTGTGCATGTGCGAAAGAGAGAGATTGTGTGAGAGACACGTGACACAGTGTGCCTGAGAGGGAGCAGGTGAGAGAATGTATGTGTGACAGGGTGCGTGTGTGTGTCTGTGGAAGTGTGTGTGAGAGAAAGGGAGAGAGATCGTATGTTTGAGATTGTGTGTGTGAAATAAGGAATGATTCTGTTTGAAGAGCGATTATGGATGTGGGACTGTGTGTGGGAGAGAGAGATCTGTGTGTCTGAGATAGTGTCTGTTGCAGAATTCCGAATGAAAGAATGTGCGTATGAGAGAGTATGAGAGAGTGCACCTCCTGATGCCTGAAATAGAGAGATAGATTGTTTGTCAGAGAGAGAGAATGAGACAGTGTCCATGAGAGAGAGAGAGGGCATGTGCCAGGGTGCACGTGTGAGAGTGCGCGAGAGCGAGGGAGTGAGAGAGTAATAATGTGGTGGCGAGTTTGTATGCGTCTGAGATATTGTATATGTATATAAGAGGGAATGTGTGTGAGAGAGAGCCTGAAAGAAAAAAATGCTACGTGTGAAGAGTGATTATGCTTGTATGTGAGGGAGAGAGACGGTCTGTGTGTTTGAGAGTGGGTGTGAGAGTGAGGCAAGGTGTGTCAGAGATTTGGTGAAAGAGAGTACATGTGAGATAGAGCGTGTGTGAGTGAGAGAGCGTGTGAGTGAGAGCGCGTGAGTGAGAGATCATCACAGTGTGTCTGAGAGTGAGATTGTGAGTGTGTGATTGCGTGTGAGGCACAGTGTGTATGTTTGAAAGAAATATTGTGATTATGTGTGTGAGAGAATGAGTTTGTGTGAGGATGTGAGAGAATGTGTGTGTGAGCGACCGAGAGTATGCATGTGTTTGTGATGATGTATGGGTGCACCAAAACCTGCAAGTTCCCCTCCAGGACACTCACCATCCTGATTTGGGAACACGCCGCCAATCCTTCACTGTCGCCGAGTCAAAATTCTGGACCTCCCTCCCTGACAATATTGCAGATAGACCTCCGCCACATAGACTGCAGCTATTCAAGGATGCTTCACATCAAAACTTTCCCAAGGACCCTTAGGCATATATAATAAAATCTAGCCTTGCCAGCGCCTCCAGAATCCTAGGATAGGATTAAAAATAAAATGCAAAGGGATTTATCCGCTGCACTGGCCCATTAAATAGATCAAGGACTGCCATAGCACGGAATGTAGCCCAATAAATCGCTCTCTGCATTGCCGAATTGAAAATTCCCAAGACCAATATATCACTGCTTAAAAATCAACCAAATCTCCTTTTCCAGCCTGTCTGGCGTTGCCGAATTATTTCTGACTGTCACAATCTGGGTTTGGAATCCCCTTTCTGAGTCGCCTAGTCAAACATCAAGTACAATTTCCACATTCCACACAGATACAAGTTTTATTGAAGGACTTGATCAAATTGTACTCCCTGAAATACTGGAAAATGAAGCAGAAGATTTACAACCAATCAGGAAGATTCCTTGTCTCAGCACAGTGACCGCACGCACAGAAACTGAACAGACAGAAATTACAACAATCGAGTTCCAGCAGATAGATCTGTTCAATCTGTCAATTTCATGAAACTGTTTGATTCTAATTTATCAATGGCCAACTTCCGACAACAATAATTTAGTGACTTATTTGAAATTAAACTGACATTAATTTCAAAACTGCATTCGGTTTTTAACTATTTCTCTCTGTCTCAAAACTCGATAATTGGGCAAAAAGTAGTTTTGCTGAAAATTAGCAGATTAAATATTACAGATTCAGGGTAGATTAATGACGGAACAGAGACTCAGTGACAGGGCAATAATTAAACAAACCAGGAAATATTCACATTACCCACTGATATGATCTAAAATCACAATTAAATGTAATCAGAAAAAGAATCAGGGCAAAAGAATGTAATCAGAAAAAGAATTTAGCTGCACACAGCAGTATAAATAACTGTATGGTTTCCTAAATTAATTTCAGATATTATTAAAATTCTCTAAAACATTTGAGATATTGTACGCCAGGAAACAACTCAATTGTAGGAGATCATATATGTTGAATTAATTATCATTGATATTGTATTGTAAGTTATTGTTAATTGTCAGCTAATTCTTTATTCGATTATCTGTACTATAATAATAAATATAATAAAAATAGCATTCAATAATCCCCAATTTGTTTTTACCCAGAGCTTTATGAAATAATTGGGATTTAATTAAAACAACCTGACAATCAAACAATGTTGAACAGTAAACTCCAAATTACTCGATGTAATCATCTTAACATTTAATTGGCTATATTCACATTTTATTTTTTTTACTCCAATTGCTCTATTCGACCTACAAATGTGTAAAATATGCGCCTTTCTGAACACATTGATAAATCATAAACTCCATCTATTCTCAGAAAGTCATGAACAGCTCAGTAATATTTATTCAAATCATTTGCAAAACTCACCCATTATGAGCAAGTGGAGTCGACAATTTATTGTTGAATTTAGCATTTAATAAAATTTAAGCTTAAAGCCGAGATATAATCATTCCTTCTTTCCAATCATCTGTTCTTCCTATAATTCTATCGTGTGTCGAGCACAGCCGTGGGAGACAGAATGTCATTATAAATGCAGAGGTACTGTTAACCTTTTGTAAATAAATAAATCGGTTTGACATTCAAGCTTTTACTTTTCAATCTAATGCCATATGCAATCTGAACTTTCCTATAATACAAATAAAATCATGGGAACAATTCCTTGATTGGCAGCGACTTCCACATCTCAGAAAACTGTTTCAGGTTAGATTAATGATAATTACCTCGCTATCCAACTACGCATTACAGTGAAGATATAATATAGTTGCAGCGGCACAGAAATAATAGAATAACTGGAACTACAAAGTATTTCCAGCCTAGAAACCTGTCCGGTCATGCAAACCTCGTGCAGAACACAGCAGGATTGTGAAAGGTGATTAATGATGAATTATATTAATATATAATAACCTTTGGTTAATATAGAGTTGCATCACCGCAGTGCAATGGTTTGAATTATCTAAATGTTACTATGTTCTGTATGGGCGTTTCAGTCATTATTTCGTTTAATCTGGAAGATTCAATTAAAATTATAAAATGCATCAACATATCTTTATTAGATTATTTTCTTAAGCCTGGCTGTTTTCTCCCGACAATCGCCCTTCAAGCATTTTCAAACGCCGAGACTTGCATTCAACCAGAAAACGTGTAACCGCTCAGTGTCACGGAGTTTAAACAATGCAGAAACAATGCAGAAACGCTGAACCGTTTGACAGATCTGAATCGTTTAAAGTCACCCAGATACACAATCTCCTCAACAGAACACAACACTAAATCACATCAATGAAAGACTGAAACCCGTTTATGGAGAAGCAGCTCAATTCTACATCGAACAGGATCAAACTTAATATTGCAAGAAAATATCAATATCCAGCAAACCAGCTCGCAACCAAATGTATAAATTATTAAACTAAACAGAAATGTGGAATAACAGCAATAGCATTGCGAGGTGCTCGAATATTAACAACAAATAAATATTGAAACGTAACCATTTTTTTCATACTGAGCCATTTCTCAAACACATTTAAATGCTCTTAATGTTTGCAGTTCATGGTAAAATCTGCAACCATCAGATGCAATTAAACTTTGCACAAACGGCAAACTGATTGCAGCAACAACATGTGCTCGGAAAGGATTGTCGTAAAACGTGGCTTAGTTTAATCTGCAATTTTCACTTTTTTTCAAGATGCAGAAACAGCCTTCCTGTTCTCTGCCTACCATCCTGAGACAAACAGTTTCAAACACGTAGACTCTTTGCATTCAATCACAAACCGTGTAACCGCTCAGTGTCACCGAGTTGAAACACACCAAACCGTTTCACAAACTTTCCTGCACAAAGTCACCCAAAAACATTCCTCAGCAGGAAAACACCAAATCACATCACTGAAGGAATGAAACATCATAGAGAAGCAGCTCAATTCTACAAACACTTCCAAAAGAATCACCTGTAACATTGCAAGAAAATTTCAATTTAGAATGCACCAAACCCTCATGTCATCAAATGAATGAACAGGTAAACTAAACAGAAAACTTGAATAATATCATCAGCACTTTCAGTATGAAGAACATGTTCAATAAGATAATACAGAAACTTTAGCGCATTTTGTCAATGTTGGGTTCGATCTCATACACTTGTGCGGAAGACGGTACAAACTGCAGTCATTAGATAGAACCGAGATTAAACATCATAAAAACAGACGTTTTGTATTTAAAGTAACCCAGCCACACAGTATCCTCAGCAAATAAACATCAGATCACAGCAAACAGGGACTGAATCCCTCAGCAGCATCTTTCTGTCAAGAAACCTCGGGATTCTATATCCCCCTTTCAGCAGAATCAAATGAAACATTGCAACAACATCGCAGTACATGATCCACCAAAACACATTTCAGTGAACGAATGGATTTTGAAAATGCAGAAAAATATAAAACAAATACTCAAGTAAAACAGTTGGTAAATGACGGAATGGTTCTTACCTGCAGTCACCGTCACCATGGTGCCTTGTCCCCAGTAGTCGAAGGCGTCACAGTGTCACATTCCCTGGGCTGCTCCATACAATAACCGCACCTGCACAAAATAGACAGAAATCCACCATTATTTTAAATATTCACAAACCAACGGCAAAGAAAATTCACGATTAATTTTCAGGAAATTATATTAATATTTGTGGATACCGTTCTCACTTCATAAATGACCGAATGTTTTATATTTCACAGACATGGAAATGTTATTGAAAACACCAATTGTGACTAAATAACGACAACCAATTTTCCACATTAATTATTGTCATTTTGTCAGTGCTGGAGATAAATAATACTTCACTGTGAATAAAGTTGGATTGTAAAAACGAGCACCGAGCCAGCCTCAGTTAATTAGTGCTGAGGGGCTTTTTGTATTAACAGTAACTGCTGTGCCCCAGGTATCACAATGAGACACAGCGTGTCAAATACTGCGGCAGACTGTTAACTGTAAAATACAGAGATTTAATTTCACTGTTCACCCAGAAAACTAACTGTCTCTTCCAAGAGCGAATGGGTGAGTTATTTCAGCTTGTCCTGGTAATTACATTTATAAAGAGGATCAGAACACTTTTAAACCCTCTGTGCAGAATTCGCGTGTCGGTCAACAAAGATAAAGTGGAAGATTTTTATACCTTTTTGCAAACTACTATTACTTCCAAACTTTGTTTTATTTAAAGTTCATTGACATTGACAATCCTGCTGTGGCGCTGATCACCAATTTGAACAAACTATTTCACTGAGGTTTTTGTATGAGGATGTCGCTGTGCACAGCACTGTGACCCACTGCTGTAGTCACAGTGACAGACACCCGCACAAAAACTGCACTCACTCTCTGTTCAGTCCTGCCGCTCAATATTCACTTCAAATACACGTTTACTTCTGATCTAATTTACAATTTAGGCAGCAGTTTACAAAACACAATGTACAACGCTCTGCTCAAATTATAGACATAATAAAACAAGTATCCTGTTCAGGTCAGTGATTGCTGAAACTGAGACATTACATATAAACACAGTCACATTGATATCAGTAGGTTCGTTAGGTTTTACTGCGAACATTTGTCTGTCTCAGTTGTGTCAGACGCGGTTCGTGGTCCGGTTCTGACCACTGACATTAATATTAGATTTGAATCAAGTACTGACCTTCAGGTTAAGGTGGAAGTTGCTGAATTCTCTCTCGAGCTGTTCTTGTGCGGGTCCAGCCCTGGTTCCTCTCGCTGTGGGTCTCTTGCACAGTAATAGATGGCGGTGTCTTCGGTCTTCAGGTTCGTCATGGCCAAAGAGAAGATGTTGTTCGAGGTGTCTTTGGACGGAGTAAATCGGCCCTGAATCCCTGGCGCGTAGTGTATGGTGTTGGATGAATCATAGTAGTGAACCAGCCACTCCAGCCCCTGTCCGGGAACCTGGCGGATCCAACCCATCCAGTAGCTCCCAAGATTGAAGCCGCTGGTTTTACAGGTCAGTCTCAGGGAGCCTCCGGGACGCCCGGTCTCTGTCTCTGGCTGAGTCAACACAACATCCGACTGGACACCTGTAAATATATATCAAAAAGCCCGAGGATTAATGCTGGTGAAATGATTGGTGACTCTGGAACATTCCAGAGAGAGACTAACACTGAGACAGTAACAGTGAGAGACTTGGACAATAAAAACTACTCACGGGATAAGAAAGTCAGCAACAAACTGAGAGAAATGGCCCACCTCATCCTTCTGGTCATTTGGGGGAAATGGTTGTGTCAGGAACTCAGTGAACAAACCAGCTCCCGGACTGTTGGATTCGGGTCCCAGTGAGCGGCATTTAAATACCCGGCAGAAGGGGGCGGCTTTCCAGGCGCCGCCTGTTGATTCCCTGGTGGAGGCGGCGCCTGGATCCACGTCCCACCTTCCACCACCGCCCCCCCCCCCCACCTCCCCTCCCCCTCCCCCCCCTCCCCTCCCCGAACAGAATTGACCCAGAGATTTACTATAGGTTATTATTAAAATAGGCATTTTTCTGTATCGGGATATTTGTTTGTCTGACTGGATTCATTGTAATGTCTCTCATCATCCTATTGGTGAATTTATATTTTCGCATCTGTTAATTAAACTTAATTCCATTGTCCTTTATTTCTGTACTCCAACATAAGTGGATGATCACAAACAGATGAAATTATATTAACAGGGAATAAGACGTCTGTTATGTACAGACCGCCTAACAGTGGTCAGGACCAGGGGCGCAACATGTACCGGGAAATAGAAATAGAAATAGAAAAGGCATGTCAGAAAGGCAAGGTCACAGTGATCATGGGGGACTTCAATATGCAGGTGGATTGGGTAAATAATGTAGCCAGTGGATCCAAAGAAAAGGAATTCATGGAATGCTTACAAGATGGCTTTTTGGAACAGCTTGTCATGGAGCCCACAAGGGAGCAGGCTATTCTGGACCTAGTGCTATGTAATGAACCAGACTTTATTAAAGATCTTAAAGTAAGGGAACACTTAGGAAGCAGCGATCATAATATGGTTGAGTTCAGTCTGCAGTTTGAAAGAGAGAAGGCAAAATCGGATGTAATGGTGTTACAGTTAAATAAAGGTAATTACGAGGGCATGAGAGAGGAACTGGTGAAAATCAACTGGAAGCAGACCCTAGCAGGGAAGACAGTAGAGCAAAAATGGCAGGAGTTTGTATGCATAATTGAGGACACTGTACAGAGGTTCATCCCCAAGAAAAGAAAGATTATCCAGGGAGGGATTAGACAGCCATGGCTGACAAAGGAGGTCAGGAAATGTATCAAAGAAAAAGAGAGATCCTATAAAGTGGCCAAAAGCACCGGGAAATCAGAAGATTGGGAAGGCTACAAAAACAAACAGAGGTTAACAAAGAGACAAATAAGGAAGGAGAGGATCAAATATGAAGGCAGGCTAGCCAGTAATATAAGAAATGATAGTAAAAGTTTCTTTCAATACATAAGAAACAAACGTCAGGCCAAAGTAGACATTGGGCCAATTCAAACTGATTCTGGAAGGCTAGTGATGGGAGATGAGGAAATGGCTGGAGAACTTAATAAGTACTTTGCGTCTGTCTTCACAGTGGAAGACGTTAGTAATATCCCAAAAATTATAAAGGGTCAGGGGGCTGAGTTGAGTATGGTTGCCATTACAAAAGAGATGGTGCTAAAAAAGCTAAAAGGTCTTAAAATTGACAAATCTCCTGGCCCCGATGGGCTACATCCTAGAGTTCTGAGGGAGGTGGCTGAAGAAATAGCGGAAGCGTTGGTTGAGATCTTTCAAAAATCACTGGAGTCAGGGAAAGTCCCGGACGATTGGAAGATCGCTGTTGTAACCCCCTTGTTCAAGAAAGGATCAAGACAAAAGATGGAAAATTATAGGCCAATTAGCCTAACCTCGGTTGTTGGTAA
This sequence comes from Scyliorhinus canicula, assembly GCF_902713615.1. Lineage (NCBI taxonomy): Eukaryota > Metazoa > Chordata > Chondrichthyes > Carcharhiniformes > Scyliorhinidae > Scyliorhinus > Scyliorhinus canicula. Next base: position 47,095 of record NW_024055500.1, read on the forward strand.
AATTCTAGAATCGATCGTTAAGGATGAGATTTCTAATTTCTTGGAAGAGCAGGGTTGGATTAGAACAAGTCAACATGGATTTAGTAAGGGGAGGTCGTGCCTGACGAACCTGTTAGAATTCTTTGAGGAGGTGACAAGTAGGTTAGACCAGGGAAACCCAGTGGATGTGGTCTATCTGGATTTCCAAAAGGCCTTTGATAAGGTGCCACACAGGAGGCTGCTGAGTAAGGTGAGGGCCCATGGTGTTCGAGGTGAGCTACTGGCATGGGTTGAGGATTGGCTGTCTGACAGAAGGCAGAGAGTTGGGATAAAAGGTTCTTTTTCGGAATGGCAGCCGGTGACCAGCGGTGTCCCACAGGGTTCAGTGTTGGGGCCGCAGCTGTTCACCATATATATTAATGATCTGGATGAAGGGACTGGGGGCATTCTAGCGAAGTTTGCTGATGATACGAAGTTAGGTGGTCAGGCAGGTAGTGCTGAGGAAGTGGGGAGGCTGCAGAAGGATCTAGACAGTTTGGGAGAGTGGTGCAGGAAATGGCTGATGCATTTCAACGTGAGAAAATGTGAGGTCTTGCACTTTGGAAAAAAGAATCCAAGCATAGACTACTTTCTAAACGGTGAGAAAATTCATAATGCCAAAGTACAAAGGGATCTGGGAGTGCTAGTCGAGGATTCCCTAAAGGTAAACATGCAGGTTGAATCCGTGATTAAGAAAGCGAATGCTATGTTGTCATTTATCTCAAGAGGGTTGGAATATAAAAGCAGCGATGTGCTACTGAGCCTTTATAAGGCTCTGGTTAGGCCCATTTGGAGTACTGTGTCCAGTTTTGGGCCCCACATCTCAGGAAGGACATACTGGCACTGGAGCGTGTCCAGCGGAGATTCACACGGATGATCCCTGGAATGGCGGGTCTAGCATATGAGGAACGGCTGGCGTTCCTGGGATTGTATTCATTGGAGTTCAGAAGGTTAAGGGGAGATCTAATAGAAACTTACAAGATAATACATGGCTTAGAAAGGATGGACGCAAAGAAACTGTTTCCGTTAGGCGAGGAGACGAGGGCCCGTGGGCACAGCCTTAGAATTAGAGGGGGTAAATTCAAAACAGAAATGCGGAGACATTTCTTCAGCCAGAGAGTGGTGGGCCTGTGGAATTCATTGCCGCAGAGTGCAGTGGAGGCCGGGACGCTAAATGGCTTCAAGGCAGAGATAGATAAATTCTTGATGTCGCGAGGAATTAAGGGCTATGGGGAGAATGCTGGGAGGTGGAGTTGAAATGCCCATCAGCCATGATTGAATGGCGGAGTGGACTCGATGGGCCGAATGGCCTTACTTCCACTCCTATGTCTTATGGTCTTATGGTCTTATGGTCTAATTTGCAACAACTCTGGGTCTCTATCCAATTAAAACAATAACTTATAATTTATCAGAAGAATTGTTCTCGAATTCTGTAACTAAATACGGGCAATGCATAAAGTGATTCGATTTAAATGGTGCACAACTATCATTAAACAATGTAGGTCTGGGGACAAGAAGAAACTCTAACATTACACAATGTCTCTCTTTACATTTCTCGAACTGCCCCTGAGCCTCAGACAGTCCTGTGAACATTAGTGGTAAAATAAGCCGCTTGCCTGATAATTCAGCAGTGAGTTGACAGAGAAACATAAAATTCACACCAGCTTTTCACAGAGAAGTTAATGAATCAGAACGGACACGGCGATCAGCAAAGTTATCATTCAGCATCTAAATCATTGCAGCTAATTTTACTGACCACAGGCTGTCTAACATTAACTGGTGTTGGGAACACAGGATATTAGGACTTTGCGGCAGATTATACAATATCACAGGAATAAATGTTTTATCTTCCACTGAAGCAGGTCATGAACTGATCATTTCTCCACTTATTGGCAGCAATGAGGGACTGTTAAATAATGGAATTCAGCACAAATTAAACTGTACAGAACACGGTGCTAATCAGGTATAAGAGACGCCCCCGTTTAAATGAGGTCAACAACTCGGAGAATATTCCAGGAATTCCGCCGGGTTTTGAACACTTTTATGATTTTTTAAAAATTTCAACTTATATTTTTTGCAATTCCCCTCATCTTATTGGGCTTGTGGATTGGGCCCATCAACACCACTCACTCTCACTTCATTAGGTTCTTCACAAACGGACTTTCATAACTAGAGTGACCTTTACTCGGAACTTATATAAATTAAATAGCACGAGTCAATTTACTATTTTCCGATCATGTTTAATCTAAGTGTGAACAGAACATTCACTGAATATATTTATTTAGATGGAACACCATTTAAAACGTTTAGTTCATGTGCGACTGAAACATTTATTGTTTGAATGGATAAATCCCATTTAATCCATTCATATTCAGGTTAATCTGCCCCACACAGTATTTGGCAGCAATCCAGCCGCCTGCAGTCAGGGAGGTTCGAATGTTCAATGTTGTTTACAGGAAGCATCTGGATTTTTTTCAGAGATCTGTTGGCTCAGTACTTCAAACTCGTAACATTGTCAATTAGAACTATTTATAAACCAATCTACCCAGCAACAGTACTGGAGATCATTTTATGTTTTAAATTGTGAACCTATTTGTACTGTTCCCATCTCTATGGAAAGGATTTGTAGCCCCTCTTAGCAGCAATGTCCCGCTGGAGGATATCTCCCACATCTCATAACATTGTGATGACTGATAGAAATACAATCAGACTATCAGACAGAGGGTCCATTTGTAACAGACCAACATGTATATTCATGTTTTCCCCCTATATACTTTCATGGATTGTGGGACTCAATACAAGACCCTGCCCCGAATTACTCTTGAACTGAGCGGTTTGCTTTGCCAGTTCAGAATGAACGGAAGAGTCAGAAATGTTGCTGTCCGACTGGAGCCTGATGTAGGTGAAGCCAGGGAGGGATGACAGATTTCCTTCATTGGTGAAACAGAGCGGATTTCATGTAATATGTATTCCAAATTTATTAAGTGGAATCAAATCCCCCCCCCGCCGACTATGGTGGGATTTGTACCCGGGCATTTTTATTGCTGGCCCAATAACATTAATACTGCATCACCATCCACCCAAAATATAAAGGGGTCACTGATTTGATGTCGAGATGAGTGTTAGTTGGATGCCTGAATATTGTGATTGAGGAATCAGTGAATGGGGTTGATGGATGGATGGATAAATGGCCCTGAAAGATGCTGTTCTACATTCTCAGTTTTGCTCTTGATTGGATTGGATTGGATTGGATTGGATTTGTTTATTGTCACGTGTACCGAGGTACAGTGAAAAGTATTTTTCTGCAAGCAGCTCAACAGATCATTCAGTACATTGGAAGAAAGGGAATTGAACAGAATTCAAGAAAGTACATGAGAATACATAATAGGGCTACACAATATATACAATGTAACTACATAAGCATTGGCATCGGATGAAGCAGACAGGGTGTAGTATTAATGAGGACAGTCCATAAAAGGGTCGTTTAGGAGTCTGGTGACAGTGGGGAAGAAGCTGTTTTTGAGACTGTTCGTCCGTGTTCTCAGACTTCTGAATCTCCTGCCCGATGGAAGAAGTTGGAAAAGTGAGTAAGCCGGGTGGGAGGGATCCTTGATTATGCTGCCTGCTTTCCCCCGGCAGCGGGAGGTGTAGATGGAATCGATGGATGGGAGGCAGGTTCGTGTGATGGACTGGGCGGTATTCACGACTCTCTGAAGTTCCTTGCGGTCCTGGGCCGAGCAGTTGCCATACCAGGCTGTGATGCAGCCCGAGAGGATGCTCTCTATAGTGCATCTGTAAAAGTTGGTAAGGGTTAATGTGGACATGCCAAATTTCCTTAGTTTCCTGAGGAAGTAAAGGCGCTGTTGTGCTTTCTTGGTGATAGCGTCGACATGAGTGGACCAGGATAGATTTTTGGTGATGTGCACCCCTAGGAATTTGAAGCTGCTCACCATCTCTACCTCAGCTCCGTTGATGCTGACAGGGGTGTGTACAGTACTATGCTTCCTGAAGTCGATGACCAGCTCTTTAGTTTTGCTGGCATTAAGGGAGAGATTGTTGTCATTGCACCACTCCACTAGGTTCTCTATCTCCCTCCTGTATTCATACTCGTCGTTGTTCGAGATCCGGCCCACTATGGTCGTATCGTCAGCAAACTTGTAGATGGAGTTGGAACCAAGTTTTGCCATGCAGTCGTGTGTGTACAGGGAGTAGAGTAGGGGGCTAAGTACGCAGCCTTGCGGGGCACCGGTGTTGAGGACTATTGTGGAGGAGGTGTTGGTGTTCATTCTTACTGACTGTGGTCTGTTGGTCAGAAAGTCAAGGATCCAGTTGCAGAGTGGAGAGCCAAGTCCTAAGTTTTGGAGCTTTAATATGAGCTTGGCTGGGATTATGGTGTTGAAGGCGGAGCTGTAGTCAATAAATAGCAGTCTGATGTAGGAGTCCTTGTTTTCGAGATGCTCTAGGGATGAGTGTAAGGCCAGGGAAATGGCATCTGATGTGGACCGGTTGCGACGGTATGCGAATTGAAGTGGGTCAAGGCATTCCGGGAGTATGGAGGTGATGCGCTTCATGATCAGCCTCTCAAAGCACTTCATTACAACTGACGTCAGGGCCACCGGGCGGTAGTCATTGAGGCACGTTGCCTGGTTCTTCTTTGGTACCGGTATGATGGTGGTCTTCTTGAAGCAGGTGGGGACCTCGGAGTGGAGTAGGGATAGGTTAAAGATGTCTGTGAAAACCTCTGCCAGCTGGTCCACGCAGGTTCTGAGTGCACGACCAGGGAGCCCGTCCGGGTCCATCGCCTTCCGTGGGTTCACTTTCAGGAAGGCCGATCTGACTTCGGAAACTGTAATGGTGGGTATGGGTGAATTATGGGTTGCTGGGGCACTCGATAGCGGGTTATTGGTTACCTGCTCAAACCGAGCATAGAATGCGTTAAGTTCATCGGGGAGGGGTGCACTGCTGCCAGAGATACTGCTCGGCTTCGCTTTGTAGCCCGTTATGTTGCTTAGTCCTTGCCACAACCGCCGAGAGTCTGTCTGTGACTCTAGCTTAGTTTGATATTCTCTCTTGGCATCTCGGATGGCTTTGCGGAGGTCGTACCTGGATTTCTTGTATAGGACAGGGTCGTCTGCCTTGAACGCTTCAGCTCTGTCCTTCAGTAGGGAGTCAATCTCGCGGTTGAGCCATGGTTTCCGGTTGGGGAACGTACGTACTGCTTTCTTTGGCACGCAGTCGTCCACACATTTGCTGATGAAGTCTGTCATGGTGGTGACATACTCATTTAAGTTAGTCGCTGAGTTATTAAATATGGACCAGTCCACTGTCTCCAAGCAGTCACGTAAGAGCTCTTCTGTCTCCTCAGACCAGCACTGCACAACCTTCTTAGCTGGATTCTCCCGCTTGAGTTTCTGCTTGTAAGCCGGGAGAAGGAGCACAGTCTTATGGTCTGATTTCCCAAAGTGCGGTCGGGGGATGGAACGGTAGGCGCCCTTGATTTTTGAGTAGCAGTGGTCAAGAGTGTTGTCGCCCCGGGTGGTACAGGCGATGTGCTGGTGGAATTTTGGCAGTACACTCTTGAGGTTGGCTTTGTTGAAGTCTCCGGCCACAATGAACAGGGCCTCCGGGTGTTCTGTTTCATGGTTGTTTATGACTGTGTACAGTTCATCCAGCGCCTTCCTCACTTCTGCCTGGGGTGGGATGTAGACCGCTGTGATAACGGCTGAAGTGAACTCACGTGGAAGATAGTATGGGCGGCACGTTACGGTCAGGTATTCCAGGTCTGGGGAGCAGTAGGTTGCCAGGGTCACCACATCCAAGCACCAGGAGGAGTTGATGAGGAGGCAAACCCCTCCACCCTTCGCTTTGCCGGAAGATGCCGTGCGGTCCGCCCGGTGAATAGAGAAGCCTTCAGGTTGTATGGCACAGTCCGGTGAGGCGGGGGTGAGCCATGTCTCTGTGAAACAGAGCACGCAGCAGTCTCTTACTTCCCTCTGAGAGGTAAGTCTGGCGTTAAATTCACAAATTACACAAATTAAAGTTGGTCCTTTATAATTTGTATCGCCTGATACATTCGGTGGCTGAAGCCTTTCTGGGTGAATTTCCTCCCCAGACTATCGGGAACTGACGAACTGGACGTCACTAAGAGGAAACTGGAGATATTCCTGCGGTGCTGGTGATTCTTCTCTGCTGATGGTGAATCGTCATCTCAAAGACAGAAAGCGGGAACGTGATTACATTGTGGAGGACGGTTGTAATATTTGGAGCATGAGGTCATTTCATGTACAACAAGTCACTCAAGATGTCCCTACCCAAATTAATGAAGACACCAGACTAAAAACATATTAATGTGAAAACAGAAATACTGTGAAACTCAGTGGACAGCTGTAAATGTTGAATTACTTTCCAAAGCAGTGTAATAACAAATTGGGAAGTAAAGATTCATTAACCGGCACTTTAAAAATCATCTCACACTCTAGTCTGGCGATTCTGTGTGACGATGAGGTGATTACTGACCAATGCAGCGCAGAGGCTGCTGGGTAGCTGCACATTATCCTCGGTGTGGTTTAATTCTATTTCACATTGAATTCCGGTGTAGATGCGACTTCCTGGTGACAGAATGGTCAATGCTATCTCAATTAAATTTAATCTCAATAAATTATGTCAAACACACAAAAAAGGAATTAGGAGCAGAAATAGGCAATTTCATGCCTGCTCCTTCATGCCTCCTTCGAGCCTGCTCCGCCATTCAATCATCATGGCTGATCTCTTCGTGGTCTCAAATCCACCTCCCTTAAATGAATTGTATTTACATTTTGTAAAAGAAAGTGCGGATCATAATTGGTGAATGGAACTTTTTATGTTGTGTTGATGATAATTGAATAATATCATTATTTAACTTTGTGACTTGTGACAATTGGTGATATTCGCCACGGAATTGCTAAATAATGACCATTTCCAGCAAAATAGAATCTAACCATCGCTCCTTGACATTCACTGATATTGTCATCGCTGAATTCCCCAAGATCAACACACTGGGGTTACCATTGACCAGAAACTGTACTGGACTGACCATATAAATGCTGAGGCTACAAGATCCGATCAGCGTTCAGGAAGCCTGCGGCGAGCAACTCACCTCCTGACTCCCAAAGCCTGTTCACCATCTACAAAGCATAAGCCAGGAGTGTAATTGAATACTCTCCCGTTGCCTTGCTGGGTGCAGCTCCAACAAAATTCAAGAAGCTCGACACCATCCAGGCCAAAGAAGCTTTATTGTCACCCCATGGGCAAACACTCATTCCATCCACCTCCGGCGAATAATGGCAATAATGTACCATCCATAAGATGCACTGCAGGAACGAGCAAATCTCCTTTCGAAACACCTTCTGAACCCAGGACCATATCCTTCTAGAAGGAAAAGGCAGCTGATACATGGTAAGATCACCACCTGGAAAGTCCCCTCCAAATCATTCGCTATCCTAACTTGGAAATATATCACCGAATCTTCGCTGTCGCTGGTTCAAAAGTCTAGAACTCCCTCCCTAACAACATCGTCGATGTACCTACACCAGAGTGACTGCAGAGGTTCAAACAAGCAGTTCACTGCCTCTTTGTGAAAGGCAATTAGCGATGGACAATAAATCATGGCCTAGCCCTCGATGCCCACACTGTATAACTTCATTTAAAACAGGACTTTGTGGAACGATGGCAATTGGTGAATCTAATCGTTTATATTCATAAATTAATGAAAATTGGTGAATCTAATTGCTATGTTTCTGAACATTTATGGCCTGCGCCTTCTTTGCTGGAAGGTATAAGCCATCCCACAGGAGATTCATGATGTAAAATCATAACCAATATCGGAAAACAAAATGGACAGATGAGACTGCAGCAACTATTGACATATCTCACTCACAGCATCACTGGGAAGGCCTTTGCTGGCTTCACACTTTACACTTAACACTTCATCTGCTTGCAGGCGGAATGTTGCTGGAAGAAAGGTGCTGTGTTTGTGTCGCAAGATTTGCTCTGGGCATGATCTGCTCTTTCTGCCACATGTTTTCATTGAATTTACAGTGCAGAAGGAGGCCATTCAGCCCATAGAGTCTGCACCGGCTCTTGGAAAGAGCACCCTATCCCCATAACCCAGTAACCCCACCCAACACTAAGGGCAATTTTGGACACTAAGGGCAATTTTCAGTGGCCAATCCACCTAACCTGCACATCTTTGGACTATGGGAGGAAACCGGAGCACCCGGAGGAAACCCACGCATACATGGGAAGGATGTGCAGACTCCGCACATGTCTACCTCTTCACCTTACTTTCATCAATTTCAATAAACATTCGACACTGTCGGTGGGCTGGTGTGAACCACCAGGACCAGTGGATTTAGCAGCTTTGAAATAGACACAAACCGAGAAAACGACAACCCAGATCGACAATTGGGCGCTTCATGTGCAACATTTGTGGAAATATTTGCTGTGTATCTATTGAAATAGAAGGATGCCGTGGCCGTTGTGAGATTTGTACGCAATATGTGTTTCACACAAACACAGCCACACACACACAGTCCCTCACACACACATTATCTGTTTTACACGCACACACACATTGCCCCTTTAACATTTATGTCCCTTGTTAACTTCCTGGGAAGCTTCAGACACAATGGCCCCAACCATTTTGCAGGTGGTATAATCAATCAATAAACTCTCCCCAACACTATGGTTGTGAGATGAATGTTACATTTCCCATGGACTCCATACAACGCCCAGGTAAACATTCCTCTATTTAACAAAGATGAACAAAAGTGCATGACCAGGAATTGAGCCGCTTTGCTCTGGTGCTGATCTCAATGTGGGAGAATCAGCCACCGACACCTGAAATTAGTTACACCTTAAATTTTGGCACCTCCTGTAGAAGGCGATGTGATATTACATTTGTGCAAATGGATTATGGATACATCAACATCATGGATTATACCTGACAACAACATTTTCACAGCAACTGCAATTGCAAAGTTTGGCCAGCAGATGGAATTTAAATCCAGATGCCTTGCATTACACGAAGCAGGCATTGCCTCAATAATTACTGCACTGATCGCTGTCTGTATTTTTGTTAGACTAGACTCTGTCTTTGTTTATAATACAGGACACTCTGTTTCAATTAATACTGCACCAGTACTTGTCAATGTTTATATCACACAATCAATGCGATCCTATTTTCAATATACAGGATCTGTCTCTGCAGTTTTGCCACATCCAGTCCTGAATAGTAATGAATAACTAAACAAAAGGCCAGAATACGAGCCTCAATAAAATTCCCCTCTTCAATGATGCGGGAGCCCAGCACGTCAGTGCAAAAAACAGGACTGAAAGTTTCTGCCAGAGGTGCCGAGAGGATGGTCCATCGCGGCCTCCTCCGGTGGTCTGCATCATCATGGATGTCAGTCTTCAGCAAATTTGATTCACTCCACACGATATCAAGAAACGGCTGACGGCGCTGCTAATGCATTATCCCTGGCAACATTCTAGCAGCAATACTGAAGATGTATGGCCTGGAACTGGCTGCGCCGCAGACAAGTTGCTCCAGTGCAGGTATAGCACTGACATGTACCCAACAATGTGTAACATTGCCAAACATGACCCGTCCACAAAAGGCAGGAAAAATCCAACCGGCCAATTATTAGCCCACCGGTCCGCATTTGATCATCAGCAACTTCATGAAAAGTGTCAAGGAGAATCCTGTCACGTATAGTGTCCTAGCATAGTGCCTCCGACCCTAGCTTCACCCTTCATCATAAGGTCAGAAGTGGGGATGTTCGTTGATGATTACCCAATGTTCTGCACCATATTCGATTCCTCAAGTACTGAAGCAGTCTGTCTTCATTTACAGTAAGACTTGGACAACATTCAGGCTTGGGCTGACATGTGTCAGGCAATGACCACCCCAAAAATAGAGATGCTAACCAACTCCCCTTGATTTTAAATGACACTACCTTGATTGAATCCCCCACCATCATTAGCATTGATGAAAAACTGAACTGGAAGAACAATTTCAATAATGTGGCTACAAGAGCAGGTCAGTGGCTGGAGATTTTACGGTGAGTTACTCACCTCCTGAGTTCCCAACCCCTACTCATCATCTAGAAGGCAGAAGTCAGGAGTTTAACTGAATATTCTCCATTTGTCTGAAGTGCGCTCCTCAAGCAACACTCGAGAATCTCAACGCCACCCAGGACAAAGCGGCCGACTCGAGGAAAACCCCATCCACCAGCTGAAACATTCACTCCCTGCATCACGGGTGTACAATTCTAGCAGCGTGAGCGATATATGAGGATGTACTGCAGCAACTGCCTCCTTCTATACCACCTTCCAAACCCACGAACTCAGGCATTTAAAAGGACCAGGCCCGACAGACGCATTGTAACAGCAAAACCTGCAAGTTCCCCGCCAAGCCTCACACCATCTTCATAGATTTCATGGAATTTACTGTGCAGAAGATGGGACCTATATCTCTTTACTGTCACTGGTCAAAATCCTGGAACTCCCTTCCTATCAGCTCTGTGGGTGGACCTGCTCAGAATGGAATGCAATGGTTCAATAAGCGGGTTCAACACCACATTCCCAAGTGCAATTAGGAATTGGCATCAAATGCTGACGTTACTGGTGACACCAAGATGCCATTAAATCATTTTAAACATATCTCTCAGCTTACTTTCACCTGACCCCCGCCTCTGTTTACATTACACTCGCCGTGTCTCTGTCACATTACAGCAGGTCCTGTCTCAGTTTCCCTGCACTCGGCTGAATATCAGTTGTTAATATACAGGCCCACGCCCTGTTTATGTTACAAATCATTAATAATAACTGCACTGAATCATGTCTCGGTTAGTCTGACACGAAACACGTCACAATGGTTACAGCATCAGAACGTTTATCTGTGCATCGTAAACTGGAACAACATTCTGTTTGCATCACGTAGTTCGGTCTCAGCTGTTAATAGTTATCAAAAAGACAAGAACTCAGTTTATATTGCACTAGACCCAGTTTCTGATTATGTTATCGGCGGCACGGTGGCACAGTGGGTAGCACTGCTGCTTCATAGCTCCAGGGTTCAATTCTTGACGATCCGTGTGGAGTTTGCACTTTCTCCCTGTGTCTGAGTGGCTTTCCTCCGGATGCTCCTGTTTCCCTCCCATAATCCAAAAATATGCAGGTTAGGTTTATTGGCCATTCTAAATTGTCCCTTAGTGTCCAGGGATGCGCAGGTCATGTTGCAAGGGCAGGGGATTGGGGAAGGTGTTCTTTCAGAGGTCGGGGCAGATGCTATGGGCCGAGTGGCCTTCTGCCCTGTAGGGATTCTATATTTGATCCTGAATCTGCCTATTTTTCTCCGAGACCTGCTCACTTTTATTAATGCACCAGATGATGCCTCTGTTTTGAATTGTGGGCGCATTATTCCACATGTCTTTGAGATGGAAAGATAATATAATAAATACTTATTTTGGACAAGAAATCAGTATATGGCAACAATCTGCAACGGACGGAAGTGTATACTGTGTATGCTATGCAACATTTGATATTCATTTTCAGTGCAGTCAGCAGAATTAGATTTCAGATATAAATTCTTCTTTGCCGGTGCCCAAGACCAATTCCTACCCCAGAGAGTTGGATGTGTAGGAGGATGCAGAGTTTTGTGTTCCCATGTCCTTGTTGCCCTTGTGATTCTCGGAGGTCTCGGGTATGGAAGGTGCTGTTGAAGATGGGGCTGGTTTAGCACTGGGCTAAATAGCTGGCTTTTAAAGCAGACCAAGGCATGCCAGCAGCATTGTTCAATTCCCGTACCAGCCTCTCTGAACATGCGCCGGAATGTGGCGACTAGGAGCTTTTCACAATAACTTAATTGAAGCCTACTTGTGACAATAAGCGATTTTCATCTCATTTCATTTCATTGCAAGAAATTTTGGCGAGTTTCTGCAGTGCATCCCGTCGATGTTACACAATGCAGCTACTGTGTGTCTGGTGCCAAGAGAATGAATGTGGCTGTACCACTAGGTTCTGTCTCAGTTATTTATCTAATGGTCCTTTGTTAATGTTACACAATTACAACTATTCCATTCCTTGCTTCTATTGCACTAGGCCCAGGCAATAGGAGTTAAGTAGTACAATTTGAAGTGGGTGCAAGAAGATCAGAGAGATCTGCGGTTGTGTGTTGATGCATCTAGGATGCTGACAAGACAGATTATGACGTTTATCTGGACATAGATCTGCATTGCTCGCTAAAGAATTTTACATTTTCACTGTTCCCTCAGTCTTTTTTAATCTTCACAATTCCACATCAGCCACTTTCCATATTATTGTGCATGGTCTACCGCAGCAATTACTGAGGCCGGCTCCAATGTAATATGAACAGAGATATGGCCCAGTGCAGAACTGAGGCTGTATCTAATGTAATACAAACAGAGACAGGTTTAAATTAATAGAAACAGTGTCAGGTTCTAGGTTAATTTAAAGAGAGACAATCAGGGTCCATAAGATATTGGAGCAGAATTAGGCCATTCGACACATCGAGACTGCTCCGCCATTAAATTATGGCCAATATGTTCCTAATCCCCATTCTTCTGCCTTCTCCCAATAACTCCTGAACGCCTTATTGATCAAGACATGTCCTCTAATTGGTGGCCTAGTTTAATATGAACAAACAGAAATAGGTCCTTATTTAATATAAACTAATATAAATGGTACAGGGTTGTAGAACAAAAACGGAGACGGGCTCACGGCCTGGTGCAATACAGAGGCAGGGCCTACTGTCCCTTCAAACACTCGCAGGACTGGTGCATCACAGGTTGGAGACAAAGAGAAACTCCCTTACACTGTCCCCATCAAACATTCTCAGAGCAGCTGCAGATTGTTTAGATATAGAATTAAATTCCCTCTACATAACTCGCTCAAACACATTAAAGGCCGAGAAACCAAGAGTTCGATACCAGGCAAAACCTCTTCTGCACTCTTCCTTCAGAGATCTCCCAGACAGATTGACAGTGAGGTTAGTTACTGGGTAAAGAAATCTCTGCATTTTCCCATCAAACCCACCCAGGTCAGGTACAGCACAGTTCAGATACGGAGTAAATCTCCATGTGCACAGTCATATCAAACACTCACAGGGCAGGTTCAGTGCAGGTTACATGCAAGTAAACTTGCTCTGCACTCTTCAGTCAAATGCTCCAAGGTCTCGGCAGCTGGATTAAGTGCAACGAAAGATTCTTCGGCCCTGCCACATCAGATCCTCAACCACCATGTGCAGCCTAGATCAGATATAGAAGAAACTTGTCTCTACAGTTCTCATTAAACACTCCAAGATCATTGAATGCTCCAACCTCATTTTAGCGTAAAACTCCCTCGACGGATTCCAATACATTGGATTCGATGCATTTAGTTGGAAGCCAACGGGGTGAGTTCGGGCTGAGAGGGCTGGTTTAGCTCAGTGGGCTAGACAGCTGGTTTGTGATGCAGAACATGGCCAGCAGCGCGGGTTCAATTCCCGTTCCAGCTCACCTGAACAGGCGCCGGAATGTGGCGACTCGGGGCTTTTCACAGTAAAATTGTTATTAGTGTTGGCCACATGTCGATTAAAGACAATGACCCTTCGTGGAGAGACATGAGATAGAACCAGAGAAAGACACAAAGAGAGATAGGATACAGGACATTTCTACTAACACACTTGGCATGCCCTTATATTTAGAGATTAGAGGGAATATTTCCTAATTATGAACATGGATATCATCATGACATTTTTCTCATATAACTGATGAATAAAAAAATGTCGAAAAACAAACACTACTGGAATTCGTTGATCTATTTGCATCATTGGCTCTATTTCTGTGCGGTGTTGGTGGGGAAACATTTGTTTTGCTTTTCTCAGTCTGCAATCTAATCTAGATCTTCTATTTCTGTGTCTATTTACATAAACACCTCACTGGTCACAATGAAGTGTTCATGTCAGCAAAATGAGATAAACACAGTCACTTATTGATTAGTTTTAACTCAAAATAGCGGGTTATTTTAAGAATATTGACAGTAGGTTAAAATGAATAGAAACTTCCATTAGAACAGATGTTACTTAACTGAAATAAAAAATACAATAAATTAAGTATTCATTCTGAAAGTTCTGATGCCTCAATTAATAAAGCATCTTTAACCAGCTACTTTCCCACTGAATGTTAATTTGATTGAAATATTAACCGATTTAAAGTAGATAGATTAAAACATCAAGCAGAGGAGTGATCTATAGTCACATCAATCTCAGATCTTTCAACATATTACAACCAGCATTTTAAAAATGTTAACATTTGGAAAGAGCTTGCTTTTGTAAAACACTTTATGCGACCTTAGGTCATACCAATGCCCTTAAAACTCACTGATATATTTTTGCTGAATTTAGTCGCTGCTCTGATGTTGGAAACAGAGCAGGGAATTTGCGCACAGCAAACTCCCACAAATGGAGATGGGATAAGTGACCAGCTCATTTGTGATTTTAGATGAAGAACGGACATTGGTCCAAGATACTGGGGAAAGCAGTTCTGCCCTTTAGAATTATATCAGTGAGGTAATCCACCTGAAATGTGAATCTGTTCCTCTCTCTGTTGATGCTCACTGTCCTGCTGAGCAGCCTTTTTTGTTGTTTTTGTTTTAGATTTCCAGAATCTGCAGCACTTTGCACAGTTTTGGATTTATTCTCGCCATATGGCCATCAGTGACAAAGTCAGCATTAACTGTCCATCCTGAGAAGCCGAATGTGAACCACTTTTTGATAAGGTGCACTTCGAGCAATTTTATTCGCATTTGACTTACTGTAGCAGCTTCCCTTCAACTGACTTGCTTGCTCGGCAGTATCAGAGATAGCCACATCATTGTTGAAATAGAGACACATATAGGCCAGACAGAGTAAGGAGGGAAGCTTTCTTCTCCTGAAGGATGCTGGTGAACCTGCTGGGCTTTGCGAACTTTCAATAGCTTCGAAAGTATTATAAATGACGCAACAATTACTGGCTGATTGATTAAGTCATTCAATTGAAAGTCTCTAAAGCTGCCATAAAACCATAAGATTTGGAGCAGAACTTGGCCATTCGGCCCATATAATATGATCTACCATTCAATGAAATCGTTGCAAATCTGGTAAAATCCTCAACTCCACATTTCCACTTTATCCCCATTACCCTTGATTCCCTTACTGATTAACAATATCTGTCTCAGCCTTGAACATATTTATTGACCAGGCGAACTCTCTCCGGCAAATGATTCTATAGAAGCACTACATTCTGAGAGAAGAAATTCCTCTTCATCCTCGTCTGAAATGAGTGGCACCTTACTCTGAGATTGTGCCCTTTGGTCCTAGACTCTCCCAAAAGAGGGAACAATCTCCAGTTTATACACTGTCAAGCCCCCTGAGAATACTATATATCTCAGTAACTTCGCCTCTGATTCTTCTAAACTCCAATTCGTGTAGGCCTAACCCACTTAAGCTCTCCCCATTTCAGTCTCTGTGGTCACAGTAAGAAGTCTTACAACACCAGGTTAAACTCCCTCCTCAGGTGGAAGCATTGCTCCGAGAGCTAGTGTTTGAAACAAACCTGTTGGACTTTAACCTGGTGTTGTAAGACTTCTTACTGTGCTCACCCCAGTCCAACGCCAGCATCTCCACATCATTGCCACAGTCTCCGTGCTGCAATTGGTCAGCGTGTTTGGCTGTTTACCGCAAGGTCTGCGTTTCAAGGCCGGATTCTTCTTTATTTGCTGACAGGTAGAGTAACGATGGGCCGAGGAGACTCTTTCTGTGCTGTGAAATGCTCCCTACCTTTGAAAATAGCTCCACATTCGGGATTTACCTAAAGAACCTTCTCTGGACTGCCTCTAAAATATCAATCCTTATATAAGACCAAAACTGTTCACAACATTACAATATGCCCTGGTGGATTTGTACTCCTGTGACTGGAGTATTAGTTCAGCCCCCCAGACTATCCGTTTGTAATAATATTGCGAGACTATCGAGAAGACTGTAATATCACCGCATCGAAAAGATGGAACAATTGAACATTAAACACTCCTGCATTGGATCACAGTCTGGGTCATGTGCTCAGGTATCTGTTGTGGGAGGTGAAAGTGATTCCACTGAGGCAATCATCATGGTTTGCATTTTGACATTCTGAAATATTGCTCAGTGAATCTAAAGTTCAAACTATGGGTCCAGTCTTACATGGGTCAATTTAATTTTCAGAGGCTGGTCTTTTACTAGACTTGGGTCTTATTCTGACGGGATGGCAATGGTGATAGGGAATTCCACTGGCTCCATATCAGTTATTCCAAAAATAGCACACCAGTCTCCGTTTATATTACACTGAACGATGTCCTGTTGCCTGTCTCGATATTATAAATTATATTCTATATATGCTTGTTTGTACGAGTACAATCATTGTTGATTTGGAGATTATATTAATTCTTGTTAATACCTATAAGCAGTTCTGTGAAATGTGTATTTGCTCTGCTATCATGTGGGTAATATTGAGTTTAATATTTTACCAACATCCCAGTAATGAACTAGGCTTGAGGGACAGGTCTACACGTGAACACCGGTGCACTGCAATTTCCAAACGTTAATGGAAATCTCTGTTTTGTTCAAAATGATGAATTTACTCTTGTGTTACACTCTATACATTGGAAAGTTGTTTTCATGGTGAGGATTATTTTCCTGCCTCGTTTTATATTCAATGAGCATCTAATATACTGGCAGTGTTAGACAGAACAGTGCTCTCACAGAATCACCAGATTGACACTCACAGGGTAAATATCCACCCAATCATAGAACTCTCATCTGGTTAAGTAGAGCAAGTGAATTCTCTGCAAATTGGCCGTTCGTGCATGTGTGCATATAAAATATTGTTCTTGAGTTTTGCAACTGTAATTGATCAAGACGGAATGTTATCTTCAGAATTAATTGTTTAACTTTGCGATGTCTTCATGCGTCTCAGTCCTAAGCTCTGGTATTCATTCCCTACTCCTCTTTACCTCAATTCCCTTAATAAAATCATCCCATATAACCTGCCTCGTCGATCAAGTTTTTAATCATCTGACCTAATAAGCCTTTACACATATATTAATCCAGACCCTGCAGCAGGAATGACTGCAATAGACCCTACCTCAGTTTATAACATTCCAGACCCTGAATCAATAATCACTGCTCTCTATCCTATATAATTTAAGGGTAATCAACCCTTGTATCAGTAATTTCTGCAGTAGAACCTGTCTCGGTTTATGCTAATTGAGACCTTGCATCAGTAATCACTGCACTAGATCCAATCTCAGTAGCACTGTTGCCTCACAGCGCCAGAGTCCCAGTCAGTGCAGAGTCTGCACGTTCTCCCCGTGTCTGCGTGGGTTTCCATCGGGTGCTCCGGTTTCCCACCACAAGTCCCGAAAGATGTGCAGTTCTGTAATTTGGACATTCTGGATTCTCAGTCTGTGTACCCAAATAGGCGCCGGAATGTGGCGATTGGGATCTTTTCACAGTGACTTCATTGCAGTGTTAATGTCAGCTTACTTGTGACAAAAGTATTATTCGATTAGTTTAGGTTAATCTCCACCCCATATGAGTGATAATCGTTTTAGACCTTGGCATGAAGTCATGGAGAGTTAGAGGTTTACAATACAGAAATATGCCGTTCACCCACCATATCTGCGATGGCAATCAGTTACCTATCTATTCTGAGATTGTCCATAGATTGTCTTCCTACCATAAAACTATAAGACACAGGAGCAGAATTCGACGATTAGGCCAAATCGAGCATGCTCCACATTCAATCACGACTGTTATGTTTTTAAAAGCCTATCTCCTGCCTTCTCGCCATAACCCTTGATCCCCTTATTAATCAAGAAACTATCTATCTCTGTTAGCCTGGTTAGAAAGAGGGAAAGATCCTTCGGCACTGCCACATCAAATCCTGTTCAGCTCAGGTTAGACACCGGGTAAATGTTTCTCCACAGTTCTCATTAAACACTGCAAGGTAATTGAATGCTCCAACCGCATTTTAGAGTAAAACCCCCTCTATGTATTCCAATTAATTGGATTCGATCCATTTAGTTGGAAGCCAATGGGGTGAGATTGCACTGAGAGATTATATTCGGCACATGTTGGCTTCATGTTGTCGATTAAAGGCAATGACCCATCGTGGAGAGACATGAGACAGAACCAGTTAGGAAAAAGGGACATATATCAGATACAGGAGAACTGGAAAACTCTGCGAACACATTTCGCATGTCATTATATTTCGAGATTAGAGGGACACTTTCTTAATTGTGAACATGATTATCATGATGACATTTTTCTCATATAACTGATGAAGAAACAAATGTCAAAAACAATCATTACTGGAATCCGTTGATCTATTTGCGTCTTTGCCTCTATTTCTGTGCTGTGTCGGTGGGGAAATAGTTGTTGTGCTTTTGTCAGCCCACAACCTAATCTGAGACTTCTATTTCTGTGTTTATTTACATAAACACCTCACTGGTCGCAATGAAATGTTCATGCTAGCAAAACGAGATAAACATAGTCATTTATTGATTAGGTTCAACTCAAAATAGCGGTTAATTTTAAGAATATTGACAGTTGGTTGAAACGTATAGAAACATCCATTAGAACAGATGTTACTTAATTGAAATAAAAAATACATTTAAATTAAGTATTAATTCTGGAAGTTCTGATGCCTCAATTAATAAATCATCTTTAACCAGGCTGTTATTCCACTGAATATTAATTTAATTGAAACATTAACCGATTTGAAGGAGATAAATTAAAACATCCGGCAGAAGAGTGACCCATAGTCACGTTAATCTCAGATCTTTCAACATATTACAACCTGCATTTTAAAATGTAAACATTTGGAAAGAGCTTGTTTTTGTAAAACGCTCTACCCGACCTCAGGCCATTCCAACGCCCTTAAAACTCACTGATGTATTTTTACTGAATTTAGTTACTGCTCTAATGTTGGAAACAGAGCAGAGAATTTGTGCACAGCAAGCTCCCACAAACTGAGATGTGATAAGTGACCAGCTAATCTGTGATTTATGTTCAGGAACGGACATTGGTCGAGGATACTGGGAAAAGCAGATCGACTCTTTATCATTATGTCATTGAGGTAATCCACCTGAAATGTGAATCTGTTCCTCTCTCTGCTGATGCTCACTGACCTGCTGAGCAGCCTTTTTTTGTTTTTGTTTTAGATTTCCGGAATCTGCAGCATTTTGCACAGATTTTAACATTTATTCTCGGAATATGACCCTCACTGGCAAAGTCAGCATTAACTGTCCATCCTGAGAATCCGGATGTGAACCACCATTTAGATAAGGTGCACTTCGGACAGTTGAATTTACATCTGACTTTCTGTGGCAGCAGACCTTGAACTGATTGGCTTGCTCGGCAATATCAGAGATAATTAAGCATCAACCACATCACTGCTGAACTAGTCACATAGAGGAAAGATAGGGTAAGGAGGGAAGAGTTCTTCTCCTGAAGGACATTGGTGAACCTGCTGGGCTTTGGGAAATTTTAAGAGCTTCATGAGTATTATGAATGACGCGACAATTTTCTTTCTGATTTATTAATTCATTCAATTGAAAGTACCCCAGCTGTCAAAAAAACAGGGGCAGGTTTAGCTCACTGGGCTAAATGGCTGGCTTTTAGAGCAGAGCAAGCAGGCCAGCAGCACAGTTCGATTCCCGTATGAGCCTCCCCGGACAGGTGCCGGAATGTGGCGACTCGGGGCTTTTCACAGTAACTTCATTGAAGCCTATTCATGACAATAAGCGATTTTCATTTTCAAACCATAAGATGTAGGAGCAGAAGGTGGCCATTCGGCCCATGGAATATGATCTGCCATTGAATGAGATCGTGCCTGATCTGATAAAATCCTCAACTCCACTTTTCCGCCTTATCCCCATAACCCTTGATTCCCTTACTGATGAAAAGTCTGTCTGTCTCAGTCTTGGACATATTTATTGACCCGGCCTCTCCAATTCTCTGCACCATAGAAACACTCACCTCTCAGAGAAGAAATTCCGCTTCATCCTCGTCTGAAATGAGCGACACCTTACTCTGAGATGGTGCCCTACGGTCCCAGACTCTCCCACAAGCAGAAACAACCTCGAGCATCCACACTATCAAGCTCCTTGAAAATATTACATATCTCAGTACGTTCGCCTCTCATTCTTCAAAACCCCAATGCGTGTAGGTCTTCCCTACTTAAACTCTGCTCATGTCAGTCTCTGTGGTGCAGTTGGTCAACGCTTTACGCTGTAAACTGAAAGGTCTGTGCTTCAAGACTATCCAGGGCCGGGTTCTTCTCTATTTGATGATAGGGACAGTAACGATGGGCCGAAGAACCTCTTAATCCCAGCTACCTATGAAAATCCATCCATACCCGAGATTAACCTAATGATCCTTCTCTACACTGCCTCCAAAATATCTACCCTTTGGTAAGGAGTCCCAAGCTGATCACATCATTGCAATATGCCCTGGTGGAATTTGTACTCGAGTCTCTGAAGTAATAGTTCAGGCCTCCAGATTACCAGTCCAGTAATAATATTTCGAAGCAGCCCAAAGACTGTATCTCTGTAGTACTGTATTTCAAGTATCATCACATCTAAAAGATGGAGAAATTGAAACATAAAATACCCCTGCATTGGATCACATCTGGATCATGGGCTGAGGTATCTGTTGTGAGAACTGATATTGATTCCACTGAGACAAGACTGTTAACCTATCATGGCTTCATGTCGACATTACATTCTGAAATGTTGCTCCGTGTATCTAAAGTTCTAATTCTGGGTCCAGCCTTACATTGGTCAATTTAATTTTCAGAGGGTAATCTTTTCTTAGACTTGTGTCTTATTATAAATTTCAAGTACCCAATTAATTTTTTCCAAATCACGGGGCAATTTAGCGCAGCCTATCCACCTACGCTGCACATATTTGGGTTTTGGGGGTGAAACCCACGCAGAGACAGGAGAATGTGCAAACTCCACGCGGAGAGGGACTGAGAGCCGGGATCGAACCTGGTACCTCGGCCTCGTGAGACAGCAGTGCTAACCACTGCACCATCGTGCTGCCCCCGTCTTCTGTCGAATTCGAACACGATGGTATTGGTGAATGGGAATTCCTCTGGCTCCATATAAAATGTCAGTAATTCAGTAATTTCAACAAAGCCAACCTCAAGAGTGTACTGCCAAAATTCCACCAGCACATCTCCTTAAAGATGTTGTTATCTCTGGGTTGTTACCCGTACCACGTGCTAGCGAAGTGAGAAATAAGGAGAGAGAGGAGTTGAACACGTGGCTACAGGGATGGTGCAGGGGGGAGCGTTTTGGTTTCCTGGATAATTGGGGCTCATTCTGGGGTAGGTGGGACCTCTACAAACAGGATGGTCTTCACCTGAACCAGAGGGGTACCAATATCCTGGGGGGGGCGGGGGGGGGGGGGGGAGATTTGCTAGTGCTCTTCGGGGGGGGGGGGTTTAAACTAATTCAGCAGGGGGATGGGAACCTAAATTGTAGCCCCAGTGTACAGGATGTTGAGAGTAGTGAGGTCAGGGATAGGGTTAAAAGTTCGAAAGAGGGCACCGGCAAGCAGGACTCTGGTTTGAGGTGTGTCTACTTCAACGCCAGGAGCATCCGGAATAAGGTGGGTGAGCTTGCAGCATGGGTTGGTACCTGGGATCTCGATGTTGTGGCGATTTCGGAGACATGGGTAAAGCAGGGACAGGAATGGTTGTTGCAGGTTCCAGGATTTAGATGTTTCTGTAAGAACAGAGAAGATGGTAAAAGAGGGGGGGGGGGGGTGTGGCATTGTTAATCAAGGAAAGTATTACGGCGGTAGAAAGGATGCTTGAGGACTCGTCTACTGAGGCAGTATGGGCCGAGGTTAGGAACAGTAGAGGAGAGGTCACCCTGTTGGGAGTTGTCTATAGACCTCCGAATAGTTCCAGAGATGTAGAGGAAAGGATTGCAAAGATGATTCTTGACAGGAGCGAGAGTAACAGGGTAGTTGTTATGGGGGACTTTAACTTTCCAAATATTGACTAGAAATACTATAGTTCGAGTACTATAGATGGGTCAGTTTTTGTGCAGTGTGTGCAGGAGGGTTTTCTGACACAGTATGTAGGCAGGCCAACAAGGGGCGAGGCCACATTGGATTTGGTACTGGGTAATGAACCCGGCCAGGTGTTAGATTTAGATGTAGGTGAGCACTTTGGTGATAGTGATCACAACTCGGTTATGTTTACTTTAGCAATGGGCAGGGATAGGTATATACCGCAAGGCAAGAATTATAGCTGGGGGAAAGGCAATTATGATGCTATTCGGCAAGATTTAGGATGTATAGGATGGGGAAGGAAACTGCAGGGGATGGGTACAATCGAAATGTGGAGCTTTTTCAAGGAACAGCTACTGCGTGTCCTTGATGAGTATGTACCTGTCAGGCAGGGAGGAAGTTGTCGAGCAAGGGAACCGTGGTTTACTAAGGAAGTTGAAGCACTTGTCAAGAGGAAGAAGAAGGCTTATGTTAGGATGAGACATGAAGGCTCAGTTAGGGCACTTGAGAGTTACAAGTTAGCCAGGAAGGACCTAATGGGAGAGTTAAGAAGAGCGAGGAGAGGACACGAAAAGTCGTTGGTGGATAGGATCAAGGAAAACCCTAAGGCTTTCTATAGGTATATCAGGAACAAAAGAATGACGAGAGTAAGATTAGGGCCAATCAAGGATAGTAGTGGAAAGTTGTGTGTGAAATCAGAGGAGATAGGGAAAGCATTAAATGGATATTTTTCGTCAGTGTTTACACTGGAGAAAGAAAATGTTGTCGAGGAGAACACTCTGGTTCAGTCGACCAGGCTATATGGAATTGAGGTTCAAAAGGAGGAGGTGTTAGCAATTTTAGAAAATGTCAAAATAGATAAGTCCCTGGGCCAGATGGGATTTATCCTAGGATTCTCTGGGAAGCCAGGGGGGAGATTGCAGAGCCTTTGTCCTTGATCTTTATGTCGTCTTTGTCGACAGGAATAGTGCCGGAGGACTGGAGGATAGCAAATGTTGTCCCCTTGTTCAAGAAGGGGAGTAGAGACAACCCTGGTAATTATAGACCTGTGAGCCTTACTTCGGTTGTGGGTAAAATGTTGGAAAAGGTTATAAGAGATAGGGTTTATAATCATCTTGAAAAGAACAAGCTGATTAGCGATACTCAACACGGTTTTGTGAAGGGTAGGTCATGCCTCACAAACCTTATTGAGTTTTTTGAGAAGGTGACCATACAGGTGGATCAGGGTAACGCTGTTGATGTGGTGTATATGGATTTCAGTAAGGCGTTTGATAAGGTTCCCCACGGTACGCTATTGCAGAAAATAAGGAAGTATGGAATTGAAGATGATTTAGCGGTTTGGATCAGTAATTGGCTAGCTGAAAGAAGACAGAGGGTGGTGGTTGATGGCAAATGTTCATCCTGGAGTTCAGTTACTAGTGGTGTACCGCAAGGATCTGTTTTGGGGCCACTGCTGTTTGTCATTTTTATAAATGACCTGGAAGAGGGTGTAGAAGGATGGGTTAGTAAATTTGCAGATGACACGAAGGTCGGTGGAGTTGTGGATAGTGCTGAAGGATGTTATAGGATACAGAGGGACATAGATAAGCTGCAGAGCTGGGCTGAGAGGTGGCAGATGGAGTTTAATGCGGAAAAGTGTGAGGTGGTTCACTTTGGAAGGAGTAACAGGAATGCAGAGTACTGGGCTAATGGCAAGATTCTTGGTAGTGTAGATGAACAGAGAGATTTCGGCATCCAGGTACATAAATCCCTGAAATTTGCCACCCAGGTTAATAGGGCTGTTAAGAAGGCATATGGTGTGCTAGCCTTTATAAGCAAGGGGATTGAGTTTCGGAACCACAAGGTAATGCTGCAGCTGTACATAACTCTGGTGCGGCCGCACCTGGAGTACTGCGTGCAGTTCTGGTCACCACATTATAGGAAGGATGTGGAAGCTTTGGAAAGGGTTCAGAGGAGATTTACTAGGATGTTGCCTGATATGGAGGGAAGGTCTTACGAGGAAAGGCTCAGGGACTTGAGGTTGTTTTCGTTAGAGAGGAGAAGGCTGAGAGGTGACTTAATAGAGACATATAAGATAGTCAGAGGGTTAGATAGGGTGGACAGTGAGAGTCTTTTTCCTCGGATGGTGATGACCAACACGAGGGGACATAGCTTTAAATTGAGGGGTGATAGATATAGGACAGATATCAGAGGCAGTTTCTTTATTCAGAGAGTAGTAGGGGTGTGGAACGCCCTGCCTGCAACAGTAGTAGACTCGCCAACTTTAAGGGCAATTAAGTGGTCACTGGATAGACATATGGATGACAATGGAATAGTGTAGGTCAGATAGGCTTCAGATGGTTTCACAGGTCGGCGCAACATCGAGGGCCGAAGGGCCCGGACTGCACTGTAGTGTTCTATGTTCTATGTTCTATGTTCTATGTTCTATGTTCTATGTTCCTGTCCCACCAGGGGCGACAACACTCTTGACCACTGCTACTCAAAAATCAAGGGCGCCTACCGTTCCATCCCCCGACCGCACTTTGGGAAATCAGACCATAAGACTGTGCTCCTTCTCCCGGCTTACAAGCAGAAACTCAAGCGGGAGAATCCAACTAAGAAGATTGTGCAGTGCTGGTCCGAGGAGACAGAAGAGTTCTTATGTGACTGCTTATTGACAGTGGACTGGTCCATATTTAAGAACTCAGCGACTAACTTAAATGAGTATGTCACCACCGTCACAGACTTCATCAGCAAATGTGTGGACGACTGCGTGCCAAAGAATACAATACGTATGTTCCCCAACCGGAAACCATGGCTCAACTGCGAGATTGACTCCCTACTGAAGGACAGATCTGAGGCATTCAAGGCAGACGACACTGTCCTATACAAGAAATCCAGTTACGACCTCCGCAAAGCCATCCGAGATGCCAAGAGAGAATATCAAACTAAGCTAGAGTCACAGACAGAATATCGGCGGTTGTGGCAAGGACTAAACAACATAACGGGCTACAAAGCGAAGCCGAGCAGTATCTCTGGCAGCAGCGCACCCCTCCCCGATGAACTTAATGCATTCTATGCTCGGTTTCAGCAGGTAACCAACAACCCGCTATCGAGTGCCCCAGCAACCCATAATTCACCCATACCCACCATCACAGTTTGCGAAGTCAGTTCGACCTTCCTGAAAGTGAACCCACGGAAGGCGACGGGCCCGGACGGGCTCCCTGGTCGGGCACTCAGAGCCTGCGCATACCAGCTGGCAGAGGTATTCACAGACATCTGTAACCTATCCCTACTCCACTCTGAGGTCCCCACCTGCTTCTGGAAGACCACCATCATACCGGTACCAAAGAAGAACCAGGCAACATGCCTCAATGACTACCGCCCGGTGGCCCTGACGTCAGTTGTAATGAAGTGCTTTGAGAGGCTGATCATGAAACGCATCACCTCCATACACCCGGAACGCCTTGACCCACTTCAATTCACATACCGTCGTAACTGGTCCACATCAGACGGAATTTCCCAGGCCCTACACTCATCCCTAGAGCATCACGAAAACAAGGACTCTGACATCAGATTCCTATTTATTCACTACATCTCCGCCTTCAACACCATAATCCCAGCCAAGCTCATATCAAAGCTCCAAAACCTAGGACTTGGCTCTCCACTCTGAAACTGGAACCTTGACCTTCTGACCAACAGACCACAATCAGTAAGAATGAACACCAACTGCTCCTCCACAATAGTCCTCAATACCAGTGCCCCGCAAGGCTGCATACTTAGCCCCCTACTCTACTCCCTGTACACACACGACTGCGTGGCAAATCTTGGTTCCAACTCCATCTGCAAGTTTGCTGACGAGACGACCATAGTGGGCCGGATCTCGATTAACGACGAGTCCGAATACAGGAGGGAGATAGAGAACCTAGTGGAGTGGCGTAACGACAACAATCTCTCCCTCAATGCCAGCAAAACTAAAGAGCTGGTCATCGACTTCAGGAAGCAAAGTACTGTACACACCCCTGTCAGCATCAACGGGGCCGAGGTGGAGATGGTTAGCAGTTTCAAATTCCTAGGGGCGCACATCACCAAAAATCTGTCCTGTTCCACTCATGTCGACGCTATCACCAAGAAAGCACAACAGCGCCTATACTTCCTCAGGAAACTAAGGAAATTCGGCATGTCCACATTAAACATAGAACATAGAACAGTACAGCACAGAACAGGCCCTTCGGCCCTCAATGTTGTGCCGAGCCATGATCACCCTACTCAAACCCACGTATCTACCCTATACCATTAACCCAACAACCCCCCCCCCCCCCCCCCCCCCCCCTAACCTTACTTTTATTAGGACACTACGGGCAATTTAGCATGGCCAATCCACCTAACCCGCACATCTTTGGACTGTGGGAGGAAACCGGAGCACCCGGAGGAAACCCACGCACACAGGGGGAGGACGTGCAGACTCCACACAGACAGTGACCCAGCCGGGAATCGAACCTGGGACCCTGGAGCTGTGAAGCATTTATGCTAACCACCATGCTACCCTGCTGCCCTTTTTTTTTTTTCTCCAGCCCCTACACCCCTCCCTATCCCTGTAACTTCCTCCAGCCCTCAAGTCCCTCCATATCTCTGTAACCTCCTGGAGCCCCTACACCCCTCCCTATCTCTGTAACCTCCTAAAGCCCCTAAATCCCTCCCTATTTCTGTAACCTCCTGCAGCCCCTACACCCCTCCCTATCTCTGTAACCTCCTCCACCTTACCTTACAGCTGCTTAACCTTACAGGCTTAAACCTTACCAACCTTTACAGATGCACTATAGAAAGCATCCTATCGGGCTGCATCACAGCCTGGTATGGCAACTGCTCGGCCCAGGACCGCAAGGAACTTCAGAGAGTCGTGAATACCGCCCAGTCCATCACACGAACCTGCCTCCTATCCATGGACTCCATCTACACCTCCCGCTGCCGGGGGAAAGCGGGCAGCATAATCAAGGATCCCTCCCACCCGGCTTACTCACTTTTACAACTTCTTCCATCGGGCAGGTGATACAGAAGTCTGAGAACACGCACGAACAGACTCAAAAACAGCTTCTTCCCCACTGTCACCAGACTCCTAAATGACCCTCTTATTGACTGACCTCATTAACACTACACCCTGTATGCTTCATCCGATGCCAATGCTTATGTAATTACATTGTATACCTTGTGTTGCCCTATTATGTATTCTCATGTATTTTCTTGTATTTTGTTTAATTCCCTTTTCTTCCATGTACTGAATGATCTGTTAAGCTGCTTGGAGAAAAATACTTTTCACTGTACCTCGGTACACGTGACAATAAACAAATTCAAATCCAAATCCAAATAGCATCTGAACACAAGCAAGACAGAAAAATATTTATAACTGGGCCTTCCCACTGCATTAGCTGCACGGTCAGAGCGGTTGGAAGCTGGGATTGTTTTCCTTATACCGAGCAGTTTCTGGGAGGCGTGTAAAAATGGTCACAATTATGAAGGGTTTTGTTTGATTAATTAGGAAGAAACTTGATTCACTGGCAGGAGAGTCAGAAATCAGCAGACACGAATTCATGAAATATGAAATCCCCCCTCTGATTATAAACCTATCAAATTGTAACAGGACTAGACAGGGCAGACGCAGAAAGGATGGTCCCGATGGTGGGGGAAGCTAGAATCAGGGCTCACTGCCTAAGGATACGGGGTAAAATATTTAGGACTGAGATGAGGGGCAATATCTTCACCCTGGGAGTCGAGAGCCTGTGGAATTCTCTACCACAGAACGAAGTTAAGTCGAAAGTATTGTATGTTTTGAAGAAGGAGTTAGATATAGCTCTTGGGGATCAAAGTTCTGAAGGGACCAAATGATATGGATGAAAGTGGTAACAGGTTACTGAGGTGCCAAGATCAGAATGAACAGTGGAGCAGGCTCGAAGGGCAGAATGATTACTCCTGCTCTATTTTCTATGTCACTGTATTACATCAGATCTGTTACTCCTCATGTTGAATGAGACCCTGTCTTTCTCTCTATTAAAGTAACCCCTGTCCCTGTCTATACTACACTGTACTGTTTGTGCTGCACTCAATTAATAATACACTAGAGCGTGCATGGGATTATATTACATTAAGTTCCGCCTCTTCTATATTCCACAGGAATTTGTATCTTTACATCTCACCAGGGCCTGCCTCTGTTGATATTACACCGGACCATGTTCCTGTTGTCTCTCGATTTATATTAACCAATAACCTGATGCACTGGCAGGGTTAGACAGAACCGTGTTCTCACAGTATCGTCACGATGGTAATGGTGGGTACCCAAAGGAGAAATGTCCACCCAATCATACAACAATCATCTGGTTAAGAAGAGCAACTAAAATCGCTGCACAAACGTATTGGTCGTTCGTGTAGGTGTGTATATGAAACATTTTTCTTAATTTTTGCAAGTTCAATCGATCAAGACGTATTGTTATCTTCAGAATTATTTGGTTCACTTTGCATGCCTTCATATGCCTCGGTCCTAAGGTCTGGTATTCATTCCCTACTCCTCTTTACCTCAATTCCCTTATTTTAATCATCCCATAACATGCCTCGTCAACCACGTTTTTGATAATCTGCCTGAATAACTCTTTACACATGTTTAATCCAGACCCTGACCAGGAATGACTGCAATAGACCCTGCTCAGTTTATAATATTCTAGACCCTGTATCAACAATCACTGCTTTAGATCCTATGTCATTTAAGCTTAATCAATCTTTGTATCAGTAATCGCTGCACTAGAACCTGTCTTGGTTTATGGAAATCTGTACCCTGTATCAGTAATCACTGCACGAGATTCAATCCCAATTTAGGTTAATTTAGGTTAGGTATTAGTGATTATTGTTTTTACACTGTCATAGAGTCATGGAGTCTGAGAGTTGTACAGGAAATAAAGATGCCCTTCCACCGATCAGCTCTGCGATGGCAATCAAGCACCTATCTATTCTAAGATCGTCCATATATGGTCTTCCTCCCATAAAATCATAAAACATGGGAGCAGAACCCGGCCTTTCAGTCCATCCAGTCTGCTCCGCATTCAATCATGACTGTTATGTTTCTAATCCCCATTCTCCTGCCTTCTCCCCATAATCCCTGGTCCCCTTATTAATCAAGAGCCTGTCTATCTTTATCTTAAAGACACTCAATGATTTGGTCTCCACAGCCTGCTGCGGGACTGAGTTCCACAGATTCAAGACCCTCTGGCTGAATAAATTCCTCCTCTTCTCAATTTTGAAGGATCGTCTCTTAATCTGAGGCTGTGCCCTCGGGTTCCAGTTTCACCTACTAGGCCTCTCGCTATTCTGTAAGTTTCAATGAGACCCCATCCCCACCCCCCCCCCCCCCGCCCCGCGCCACAACACCCCCCCCCCTCCTCACAGCACCCCATCCTTCTAAACTCTATCCAGCACAGACCCAGAGTCCTCAAGCGCTCCTCATATGACAAGTTCGTCATTCCGAGGAACAGTCTTGTGAATCTCCTCTGGAGCTTCTCCAAGGCCAGTACATCGTTTCTTAGATAAAGGGACCAAAACTGCTCACAATATTCCAAATGGGGTCTGACCGGAGCGTTATCGAGCCTCAACAGTTACATCCCTGCTCTTGTAATCTCGCCCTCGCAACACGAATTGCATTTGCCTTCCTAGCTGCCAACTGAACCTGCATGTTAACCTGAAGAGAATATTCAACTAGAACTCCTAAGTGCATTTGAGCTTCTGATTTCCTAAGCCCTGCCCCATGTAGAAAATACCCTTTGTTTCCTCCAAAGGGCAGAACCTCTCACTTTTCTACATTGTATTCCATCTGCCACTTCTTTGCCCACTCGCATAGCCTGACCAGGTCATTTTGCATCCTCTCTGCTTCCTCAGCACAACTTGTACCTCTACGTATCTTTGCATCGTCTGAAAACGTAGAAACAGTGCCCTCAGTTCAAAAGTAATAATAAATTTTTTTAGTAGCTTTTACATTATATCAGCTTTTAAAAGTTTTCGTATCCTTTGGCATCCCATTAATCTTCGCCATATTGTATGCTTATTCCTTTGCTTTTATGCTGTTCTTGACTTCCCTTGTTACCATGGATGCCCTGTCCTCATTCAACAACCACAGGTTTATCCTGGGTAGGATGGATGGTGGGTTCCAGAGTTGGCAGACGGCAGGCATCTGAAGGATGGGAGATCTGCTCATAGACGGAAGCTTTCCCAGTTTGAAGGCGCTAGAGGACAAATGTAATCTGCCGCCAGGAAACGCCTTCAAATATCTGCAAGCACGAGCCTTCCTGAAAAAACATGTAGTGGCCTTTCCGACGCTGCCGCTACTGAGGATGCAGGACACAGTGGTCTCCGGCACCTGGGTGGGGGAGGGGAACGTGTCGGATATCTACGAGGAACTACAGGAGGCGGAGGAAACCCCGGTGGAGCAGCTGAAGGGCAAGTGGGAGGACGAGTTGGTGAGGAGTTGGAAGCGGGTCTGTGGGCAAAGGTTCTGGGCAGGGTTAATTCCTCCTCATCATGTGCCAGGCTCAGTCTAATTCAATTTAATGTGGTCCGCCGGGCACACATGACAGCAGCGAGAATGAGCACGTTTTTTGGGGTAGAAGACAGTTGTATGAGGTGCAAGGGCAGCTCTGCAAACCATGTCCACCCACATGTTTTGGGCATGCCCGGAGCTTAGAGAGTTCTGGCAAGGGTTCACGAGGGCAAAGTCCAAGGTGCTTAACACACGGGTGGTTGAGAGGTGGCAAATAGAGTTCAATGCAGAAAAGTGTGAGGTGATTAATTTTGGAAGGAATAACAGGAAGACAGGGTAGTGTGCTAATGAGAAGAATCTTGGTAGTGTGGATGAGCAGAGAGATCTCGGTGTCCATGTATATAGATCCCTGAAAGTTGCCACACATGTTGAGAGGGTTGTTAAGAAGGCGTACGGTGTGTTAGCTTTTATTGGTAGAGGGATTGAGTTTCGGAGCCATGAGGTCATGTTGCAGCTGTACGAAACTGGTGCGGCCGCATTTGGAGTATTGCGTGCAATTCTGGTCGCCGCATTATAGGAAGGATGTGGAAGCATTGGAAAAGGTGCAGAGGAGATTTACCAAGATGTTGCCTGGTATGGAGGGAAGTTCTTAATTGACTTAATTGAGGCATTCAAGATGATCAGATGATTAGATAGGCTGGACAGTGAGAGCCATTTTCCTCGGATGGTGATGTCTAGCACGAGGGGACATAGCTTTTAATTGAGAGGAGATAGATATAGGACAGATGCCAGAGGTAGGTTCTTTACTCAGAGAGTAGTAAGGTCGTGGAATGCCCTGCCTGCAACAGTAGTGGACTCGCCAACACTTAGGGCATTCAAATGGTAATTGGATAGACATATGGACGATAAGAGAATAGTGTAGATGGGATTTAGAGTGGTTTAACAGGTCGGCGCGACATCGAGGGCCGATCGCCTGTACTGCGCTGTAATGTTCTATGTTCAAAGAGTGGTGAGCCTGTGGAATTCATGACCACAGGAAATAGTCGATCCTAAAACATTGAATATATTCAAGAGGCAGCTGGATATAGCGCTTGGGGAGAATGGGATCAAAGGCTATGGGAAGAAAGCAGGATTAGGCTATTGAGTTGGATGATCAGCCATGATCGTGATAAATGGCGGAGCAGGCTCGAAGGGCCAAAAGGCCTCCTCCTGCTCCTAACTTCTATGTATCTATGTGTTTAATCCTCTTCCCTGTTTACTACATTGTCAATTTGGGAGACAAATGCAACTTTTCAATTGATATCCTGTGAACCCGAGTCCCGAATCCTGTCTATTAATATATAACAGAAAAAGCAGTGCTGCTAATATTACCCACTGGAGAATAACACTCTGTACCCCACCCAATCTGAAACAATTGTTAACATCTACACTGTATTCTGTCCCTTAGTCGCTGTTCTACACATTCTGCTACTGCCCCTTTCATCACCTGAGCATCCGTTTTGCTCACTTTTCAAATATGACACAGACATTAAGACATTGGTCCCAGACCTTACCATTCCCTGCGTCCCACCAGAATTCCAGGGACAGCTTTAGTAACGCTCTGCTTCTCTAAGCTATTCCGTCAATTTCTCGCAGGTCAGGTACAGGACGGGGTCGTATACAGAGCAAACCATCCTGCACACTGAACCAGCAAACACTCTCAGGCCATATGCGTCACAGATTTGGATAAAGAAGAAAACTTCCTAAAACCTGTCCCTTTATATACTCCCAGGGCCTCAACAGTAAACATTAAGTTACTGAATGAATTTCCCTGAACAATCTCCCCTCAGATACTCGAAGGACAGGTGCAGTACAGAGGAAAGCCCCCTCCACAACATCCGCCATCTAACATGTGAAGGACAGGTAAAGCACATGTGAGGAACAGAGTAAAGCTTCCTCTTTGCCCTACCATCAGATACTTGCAGAGCAGGAAAAACGCAGGGTATGTGGAGAGTAAAGTTCCCCATACTCCGTCCCATTAATTGGTGTATAAAACAAAGGAATTATTTGTGCAGGAGTTTGGTGTGAAAATGTCCACGCACACGGACAAACACGCAGAAAAAACGCACATCTGTCTTAATGTATATAATCTCAACCGTGTAACGGTGAACATCCACACTCGGCCCGACATTGATTAACATTAATCTTGGGCCGACCCTGCAATCGACCCTGTCTCGCTTTGTACGAATGTATACCCTGAATCAGTAATCACTGCATTAGACCTTATCTCAGTTTTCGTTAATCTAGACCCTGCATCAATAATTACGGCACTAGAATCGGTCTCACTTTATATTAATCTCGACGCTCTATCAGCAATTAGTGCTCTAGAACCCTGTCTAAATTTACATAATTGAAGACCCCCTCCCCTCAGAAATCACTACACTCGGCCTTGTCTCAGTTGAGATTAATGTAGACCCTGTACCAGGAATTATTGTACTAGACCCTGTTTCAGTTTATATCTAATTTAGGCTTTGTTGCATTACATAGAACCATAGAAGTATAGAAGCATAGACAATAGGTGAAGGAGTAGGCCGTTCGGCCCCTTGAACCTGCTCTTCCATTCATTCTGATCGTGGCTGATCATCCAACTCAGTGAACTGTCGTCGCTTTCCCTCCATATCCTATGATCCCGATAGCCACACGAACTATATATATAATTCCTTCCAGTAAACATACAATGTTTTGGCCTCAACTGTTTTGTGTGGTAGAGAATTCCACAGGTTCACCGCTCTAGGTCAATAAATTTCACCTCATCTATATCCTTAGACTGTGACCCTCATTCTGGACTCCCCCCATTAATCATTGCTGCACACCCTGTCCCGGTCATTATGAATATTTACCCTGTAACAGTAACCCCGGCATTAGAACCCTGCCCCAGTTATTATGAATCCCGGTCTTTTCAAAGAATCATAGAATCCCGACAGTGCAGAAGGAGGCCAGTCGGCCCATCGAGTCTGCACCCGCCCTCCAAAACGCCACCCCACTGAGGACCACTCCTCCACCCTTTCTTCATAACCCCACCTGACCTTTGCCCACTCAGGGGAAATCTTTTAGAATGGCCAATCTACCTAACCTGCGCATCTTTGGACTGTGGGAGGAAATTCTCGGCTTGCACTGCACCACACTGTCGCCACTTGTATTAATCACGGCCCTGTTTTAGTAATCTCGGGATACCGCCGGCTCTGTTTATTTAATGCCAGTTTCTGTACCTGTAAATGATGCGCTTCCCTCTGTTTTAGTTATTACTGTGCGAGATAATACCAATATTTATCGTGATGTGGAGATGCCGGCGTTGGACTGGGTGGAGCTCAGGAAAAAGTCCTACAACACCAGGTTACAGTCCAACAGGTTTGCTTCAAACAGTAGCTTTCGGAGCACTGCTCCTTCCTCAGGTGAATGAAGACGTATGTTCCAGAAACATATATACAGACAAATTCAAAATATGCAAGACAATGCTTAGAATGCGAGCATATGTAGGTAATTACGTTTTTACAGATCCAGAGATAGGGGTGACCCCAGGTTAAAGAGGTGTGAATTGTCTCAAGCCAGGACAGTTGGTCGGATTTCGCAAGCCCAGGCCAGATGGTGGGGGAAAATGTAATGCAACATGAATCCCAGGACCCGCTCATGTGTGCGGAACTTGGCTATAAGTTTCTGCTCGGCGATTCTGCATTACCGCGCATCCTGAAGGCTGACTTGGAGAATGCTTACCCAGAGATCAGAGGCTGAAGTATTCCCCAACTGGAAGGGAACATTCCTGCCCGGGAACACCCCCCCCCCCCCCCCCCCCCCACCACCAACTGGCCTGGGCTTGCGAAATCCGACCAACTGTCCTGGCTTGAGACAATTCACACCTCATAAGCTGGGGTTACCCCTATCTCTGGATCTGTAAAGACTTAACTCCCTGCAAATGCTCGCATTCTAAGCATTGTCTTGCACCTTTGAATTTGTCTATATATATATGTATGTTTCTGGAACATACCACTTCATTCACCTGAGGAAGGAGCAGTGCTCCGAAAGCTAGTGTTTGAAGCAAACCTGTTGCACTTTAACCTGGTGTTGTAAGACTTCTTATAATATTAATCGTGCAATGGGTTACATCTCATTTATTACTACACTCCTCCATATCTCTGTTTAAAATAAAATAGGTCCTTTCTCAGTTCTCTCTAAATTGGATCCTCTCACTGTTTATATCTTTCGATATTATTCCAGTTATTAACTCATGCTTCTGTGGCCTGTATAATTTACTCTAGTTGAGTTTTTACTTGTAGTTAGACGATGTATTTATTTTTATTTTACTGCACATTGTGTTTCGTAGTATTACATTAATCCCTGCTTCAGTTATCACTGTACTTAACCGTATAACAAGTATTATTACCCTGGGTCTTGTCTCTAGAATGATTGAACAGGACGATGTTTCGTTTTATCTTTCCCTCAGCATTGTACCTGTGGAGAGAATGCTATCGACAGTTAAACATTTAAATAAGTAAGGCCATGTTTTAATACATACTACAATACATCCTTTTTCAGTTATGACTGCACGAGACTGTGTTTACTGCTTTAGCAAATAGTTGCCGTCTAATTCACAAATGCACTGAGCAACATCTCTCTCTACTGCAATTGACTCTTTTAAATCATTGCATTAGACCTTATATCTGTTAATATTACATTATGTGCGGATTAATTAATTGATGCATGAATCCATGCTGCTATACATGTTAGAAGTCGCCATTTCGGAGCAGTTGTTCAACTGAACCAAGTCTCCATTTATATTATGTTAAGCCTACTCTCTGATATTATTTTGTTAGACTCTGTTTCATTCACGGCTGAAGTCTTGCCCCACAGAATAATGCAACAGATTTATTTTCATTGATTACCGTACAATCAATATCCCGGGGGTTGTCATTGACAAGAAACTGAACTGGACAAACCAGACGAATTCTGTGGCTGCCAGAGCAGTTCAAAGTGTAGAAATCCTGTGGCGCGTAACTCACATCCTGATTGCCCACAGCCTGTCCATCATCTGCTGGGCAAAAGTCTGAAGTGTAATGGAATACTCTCCACTTGTCTGGAGTGCAGCTTCAACAAATCTCAAGAAGCTTTGCACCATCCAGGACAAATCAGTCGCTTGATTGTTGCCATCTGCAAGATTTACTGTTGGAACTAATAAATGTTTCATATTCAGCACCTACTAGACCCACGGCGCCAACCATCAACAAGGACAAGACCAGCAGATACTTTGGAACACCACCAACTGGAGATTCCTCTCCAAGTCACTCAACACTTTGACTTGGATATATGTCGCCATTTCTTCACCGTGGCTGGGTGAAAATACTGGATATCTCTCGCTAATACTGTATGGGCGTAACTGCATATCAGGGACTGCAGCGATTCAAGGTGGCAGCTCACCACCACCTTCTGAATGCCAACTTTGAATGGGCCATAATTGCTGACCCAATCAGTGGCGCCATATCGCGCAATTGAATGAAAAAAATAAAGGTTGTCTTAAAGATAGACAGATAGATAGATAGATAGATAGATAGGTAGTTCGATAGATAGATAGATGGATGGATAGATAGATAGGTAGGTAGGTCGATAGATAGATAGGTAGATAGATAGATAGATAGATGGATGGATAGATAGATAGATAGATAGATAGATGGATGGATGGATGGATGGATGGATAGAGAGATAGAGAGATAGATAGATAGATAGATAGATAGATAGGTAGGTAGGTAGGTAGATAGATAGATAGATAGACAGACAGACGGACAGACGGACAGACGGAGAGACGGAGAGACGGAGAGACGGATAGACGGATAGACGGATAGACGGATAGACGGATAGACGGATAGACGGATAGATAGATAGATAGATAGATAGATAGATAGATAGATAGATAGATAGATAGATAGATAGATAGATAGATAGATAGATAGATAGATAGATAGATAGATAGATAGATAGATAGATAGATAGATGAAAGAAAGAAAGGAAAGAAGGAAAGATGCAATTTCATTTAGAATATACTAAATGCTTTTTATTCGTTCATGGGATGTGGATGTCGCTGTCTGATCCTGCAGTTCTCACCCATCCCTGAGGGCATTTCAGAGTCAACCACATTGCTGTGGAGTCATCTGGAGTCATATGTAGGTCAGACGAGTTAAGGGCGACAGATATCCTTCCCTGAAGGACATCAGTGAACCAGATGCGGTTTGATTACACAGAACAATGGTTTCATGGTCATCATTAGACTTTTAATTACAGATCTTTTTTGTTTCAAATTTCACCACCTGCCATGGTGCAAACCCGGGTCCCCAGAGCTTGACTCTGGGTCTCTGGATTACTAGTCCAGCGACAATACCACTGCGCCACTGCCTTCTGCGTGGAAAGGGGCACTCACTTGTGTTTGGAAGAATACATTTTGTCGTCTCAATAACTATAAGCTGTTATGGATGTTCGTCGCAAAGGCAAATACATCCTTAAAACTCCTGCCGATCTGTTCTCATCTCTTTGCTTCAGACTTCACCTAGATTAATTAATGTCTCTATTCTCTCTCAGACTTAATTCACTTACAAAAGCATAATGAGTAACTATTTGGTGTTGTGTGATTGGTCTGGTAATGGGTGTGTAATATTTTGCTGTAAGGTTGAAGCAAAT
The DNA here is from genome assembly GCF_902713615.1 of Scyliorhinus canicula. NCBI lineage: Eukaryota > Metazoa > Chordata > Chondrichthyes > Carcharhiniformes > Scyliorhinidae > Scyliorhinus > Scyliorhinus canicula. The sequence continues at coordinate 84,441 of NW_024055500.1, forward strand.
CTTGTGACATTCACGTCATCACCAGGCTGAGGAACAGAAACACAGGAGCCATATTGAACTTCACATTGCACAACAGTCACACACTCCATTGTGTTGGATATGACTAATTCAGACTTGTGTTCATCTGTGGCATTTACCCACTGTTCCGGCGCCTGTTCCGGGGAGGCTGGTACGTGAATCGAACCGTGGTACTGGCCTGCTTTAAAAGCCAGCGATTTAGCAAAGTGAGCTAAACCAGCCCCTATGTGACTGTATGTGTGTGTGTATGTGTGTGTTTATGTGTGTGTGTATGTGTATGTGTATATGTATGTGTGTGTGTGTATGTGTGTGTGGATGTGTGTGTGTCTGTATGTGGCTAGGTGTGTCTATGTATGCGCCTGGATGTCTATATGGGCCGGTTAATCTGGAACACATCATTATTCAGTGTTTGCAAAATGGCGTTGCCAATAATTGCAATTATGTTTCAGCACAGGACGACATTTTATTGAGATTACCTTCCACATCCTATGCTGCACTCAACATGTACTTGTAATGTATTGTCTTGTGTGATCTAGACAGTAATATCAAGCTGTCCATTCCATTGAAAAGGCAAATATATCTTTCAAATTACTTACATATCAGTTCACCTCGCTTTCTCTGTCTCTGGCTGCACCTAAATCAGTTGTTCCCGCTTCTCTCTCTCAGACTGAACTCATTAACTCACTCACACAGCAGCCGAGTCTGGAACCTAGTGTTTAAATGGCACCTCGTGTTTAAATCTTTTTTACTGAAGGCACTTCTGAAAAAACTAAAGACCAAAACGTCATCAGAGGCAAATTCTGTGCCAGAAGGGCAACAGTTCATTCATTTAACCGCTCTCCCCCCCCACCCCTCTCTCTCTCCCCCCACCCCTCTCTCTCTCCCCCCACCCCTCTCTCCCTCCCCACCCCTCTCTCTCTCGCTCCCTCTCTCTCTCTCTCGCTCTCAGACATCAAGTGACTTCAAACTTTCTGCTTTAGTTCCACCTCTGTTAACAGATTGTTGCTTTAATTTCCCTTCATCTCTCCAGATTATTATTTATATTATGACCAGTGAAGATCATCTGTGCATCTCCCGATCGGTTACTGTGTTTTTAAACAAATAATATAACTTTTACAAGGGAATGGGAATGGAGGTGAATGTAATGCTGAGGCCGGCAGCAATCTGTGTGGGTGTTCTTGATGCTGTCACAGTGAGTTCACCCTCACAGGCAGGAAGACTGTTCACGGTGATAACATGAAACTGACGCCTGCTGTTTCATTCTCAGGTAACACAACTTCCTGTTTCTCTGCTGCCGGTTCCAAACCGCACATCTCACTTCTGAACAGAAAATAAATCCAGGGACCACAATCTGGTGAGAACATCTGTTAATGCGGCTTATCGCTGCCAACAGAGTCAGGGCAAAGTCACACAGATCACATTGTGGTGACATTTACAAATGAACCTGTTGTGATATGTTTAAAGCTTCCATTCCAGGACATAACTGGATGGTCAGTGGATCAGTGACTTAGTTTCCCCGGTTCTCTGAAGCCAGGAAATGATATCTTGCTCCATTTCACTATTTTTCATTCTCCCTCTCGCTGTGTAATTTGTCTTTACTGTTTCACAGATTTTATCTCTCAACCCCATGTCTCCCTTTCTCATTCCTTCGCTCAGTTTCACTCCCTCTCTGTGTATCTTTCTCCGTCTTTATATGTGTCTATTTAATTAAACTGCTAAAACAAAACCATCAAGGTTTGAATCGAGTAATTAGAGAGACTATTACAACTGGCAGGAGGGTCTGGAACCAGAGGACACAGATTTACTATATTGAACAGGAGGATTGTTTTTACACAGCCAGTTGTTATAAACTGGAACACACATCTGGAGAGTATGATGGAATCAGATTTAACAGCAACTGTGGAAAATAATGGATAAATATTTGAAGGTATTAAGATTTGAAGGATGAGAGGGAATGGGACCAGTTGGATGGTTCATCTCTAATCATTGTCCCAGCACCTTTTCTGTATCTACCTCTGTCCTTTATTGAGGCCGAATAAAATACAATCATTACACAGCTTTGCTCTTGTGCTAATCCTGTCTTTAGGCAGAACCTGGGTGTGTGTAGAAAATTGCCACGAATCTTTCAGAGGTTTGTCCACTACTTTGGACAAAGTAACAGTGAATAGCACTTGTTTCGAAAAAGAACAATTATCGATAACTTTTGTGGCACTAATTCTTCCTGTGATGAGACGTTGGCTTTTAGTCTTTGTGTCCCAATCTGATTATTTAAACATAAGTGACCAGAAGCTGGGACGGTACGCTGGTGCAATGGTTAGCACTGCTACCTATGGCGCTGGGAAACCGAGTTCGATCAGGGCCCTGGGTCACTATCCGTGTGGAATTTGCACCTTCTCTCCGTGACTGCGTGGTTTTCACCCCCACAACCCAAAGCTGTGAAGGGTCGGTGGATTGGCCATGCTCAATTGCCCCTTAATTGAAAATATAAATAAATGGCTAGTCTAAATTTATAAAAATAAATATAGCGTTCATAAGATGCCGGAACCGTGTGTGTAAATGGAGAACTGTTCGTAACAACAATATGGTCTGCCATAATTGTCCTCCCATTGGCTATAAACGTTCCTAGGTGGAGTCAATCACACGCACCTCACTCAATGAAGTTTCCAATCCGCTTTTCCCACACACATCCCTGTCACTCAGCATGATAATGAAGCCTGGGCTAGGGCCCGGAGCATCATAGCTTTCTGATAGTTTCACTTCCTCTTAAAATCAGCTGCTCATGGGATCCCCTGCCTCCCTTCACCGAAGATTATCACCAGTCTCTGTTATTGATTCACTGGAGCCGGACTCTGTGATTATTATTATACCTGACCCCAGTCTGACCCCGGGCCCGGCAGTCTCTATTATTGATACACTGGAGCCGGTCTCTGTGTGATTATTATTATACATGACCACAGTCTGACCCCGGGCCCGGCAGTCTCTGTTATTGATGCACTGGAGCCGGTCTCTGTGATTATTATACCAGACCCCAGTCTGACCCCGGGCCCCGGAGTCTCTGTTATTGATACACTGGAGCCGGTCTCTGTGATTATTATTATACCTGACCCCAGTCTGACCCCCCGGCCCGGCAGTCTCTGTTATTGATACACTGGAGTCTGTCCCTGTGATTATTATTATACCAGACCCCAGTCTGACCCCGGGCCCGGCAGTCTCTGTTATTGATACACTGGAGCCGGTCCCCACTGTGATTATTATTATGCCAGACCCCAGTCTGACCCCGGGCCCGGCAGTCTCTGTTAGTGATACACTGGAGCGGGTCTCTATGATTATTATTATACCTGACCCCAGTCTGACCCCGGGTCCGGCAGTCTCTGTTATTGATACACTGGAGCCGGTCTCTGTGATTATTATTATACCGGACCCCAGTCTGACCCCGGGCCCGGCAGTCTCTGTTATTGATACACTGTAGCCGGTCTCTGTGATTATCATTATACTGACCCTGGTCTGACCCCGGGCCCGGCAGTCTCTGTTAGTGATACACTGGAGCCGGTCCCTGTGATTATCATTATACTGACCCCAGTCTGACCCCGGGCCCGGCAGTCTCTGTTACTGATACACTGGAGCCGGTCTCTGTGATTATTATTATACCAGACCCCAGTCTGACCCCGGGCCCGGCAGTCTCTGTTATTGATACACTGGAGCCGGTCTCTGTGTGATTATTATTATACCAGACCCCAGTCTGACGCCGGACCCGGCAGTCTCTGTTATTGATACACTGGAGCCGGTCTCTGTGTGATTATTATTATACCAGACCCCAGTCTGACCCCGGGCCCGGCAGTCTCTGTCATTGATACACTGGAGCCGGTCTCTGTGTGATTATTATACCAGACCCCAGTCTGACCCCGGGCCCGGCAGCCTCTGTTATTGATACACTGGAGCCGGTCTCTGTGATTATTATTATACCAGACCCCAGTCTGACCCCGGGCCCGGCAGTCTCTGTTACTGATACACTGGAGCCGGTCTCTGTGTGATTATTATTATACCAGACCCCAGTCTGACCCCGGGCCCGGCAGCCTCTGTTATTGATACACTGGAGCCGGTCTCTGTGATTATTATTATACCAGACCCCAGTCTGACCCCGGGCCCGGCAGTCTCTGTTACTGATACACTGGAGCCGGTCCCTGTGATTATTATTATACCAGACCCCAGTCTGACCCCGGACCCGGCAGTCTCTGTTATTGATACACTGGAGCCGGTCTCTGTGTGATTATTATTATACCAGACCCCAGTCTGACCCCGGACCCGGCAGTCTCTGTTATTGATACACTGGAGCCGGTCTCTGTGTGATTATTATTATACCAGACCCCAGTCTGACCCCGGGCCCGGCAGTCTCTGTTATTGATACACTGGAATGACTGACCCGAGTGTATTTTCTGTCTCCAGTCTGACCCGCAGCTCGGCTGTCCGTAATATTAATACACTCGAGCCGGACTCTGATTCGTACCAGGCCTGAGTGTGGCCCAGGGCCGGGAAGTTGTGACGTGCTTCGCATATCCACGTTGGATGAAGTTACCTCCTTATCTAGAATTTGCAAACATGACTCAGGAAGCCATCCCCCGCTCTATGGAGAGATGCCCGGAGTTGCAATATCTTTCATTTTTCTCCCTCCCTCTGAATGTCCGAAAATAATGGATAAAATAACAGGAAAAATTATCGATAAAAGAAGAGAAATGCTTACATCGCAATATCACCTTCGTTCTGTAGTGGGGTGTCCGAACTGTGGTTTGGACCCACAACCTTCTGACTCAGGAGTCAAAGTGGTACCAGTAGTGGATTAGGTCCCTGCCTAGCTCCCATTAGAGTAGCACAAATGTCACATAGTACAGCTGCTAGAAATCCAAAACAGAAACGGAAGATGTTGGAAATACTGAACAGGTCATCTCTAGATTCTGTTTCCTTTGCTCACATTCTTTATGCTCCCGGAGAATGATATCTAGTGGCGGAGAAATGTTGGCGCTGGTTAACAACCGGCGTTGAGTTCCCCCAACTTCTTCCATGGTCAAACAAATCCAAGAGTGGGAATCGAACGCAGACTCAATGGGCCGAATGGCCTCCTTCTGCCCTGTGAATTCTATGACGCCTGTGAGGTTGAACGCAGGCACCGTGTTGAAGCAGGCTCCGTGTCACAATGGTTAGCACAGGGACGCCAAAGAGCCAGGGCTCCTAACGATTCCGAATTTCGCAACTGTGTGGGGTTTGCACGCTCTCCCTGTGGCTGCGTTGGTTTCCTCCGGGTGCTCCGGTTTCCCTTGACAATCCAATGGTCGACAAGTTAGGTGAAATGGCGATTCTAAAATTTACCTTTTTGCCTCCGGAGATGTGCAGTTTCGATTGGATTAAGGGAAAGTGCCAAGGTAGGTTCCTCTTTTGCAGGGTCGATGAAGACTCGATGAGCCGAATGGCCTCCTTCTGCACTGCAGGAATCCTATGAAATTCAGAAGCAGGTGTCTTCCCAAATGTGCCACTCAGGAGAGTAATATCGTAACCCAGAAACAGATTTGCAGGTGAAAATCGATGACCATCCTTCTGATTAAGTGCCATCGCCAGGAAAAGTTAACTTTATTTCTCTCCTCAGATCATGCCTAGACTGAAGGGAAATTCCAGCAGATTCTGATCTTACCTATCATTCCACTGGACGATGTCTGTGTAATAACATAAACGCCATCCCAATCATAAGGCGTTATCCCGCATTCGACAAAGCATTTGCTATTATATAAACAGCCACGGGAGCACATGCGCACGTGCATACACACCCACACATACACACACACACAGCCACACACACGCACATTATGTATCAGACAAAATTTCGATTTGCGTGCGCCAAACACTGACAGTGTTTTCATGAAACTGGGCCCAGTGATGTGTTCCGTAATGCACTGGAGACTGATTTCGTGAAAATTACCTCAAACACTGTATTTGTTACACTCTTAGTAAGCCATGGTTTTGCTATTTCTATTTGATCTTGTAAAATAAATGTGGACACAAAGATGCGGCCTCTGTAATTGTTGCATTAATAGCCTTGCTGCCATTCAAATTTTAGTGCAATCCTCTGTTAATATTTCTGGAAACATTGTTCCTGTCAGTTCTGAATGAAACATCTTTCTGGTATTGCTAATTTGAACTCTGTTTCTGTTAGTGTTCCACCATTATATTTTTCGCTTAAGGTTGCACTAAGTACTTCTCCCAGTATGGATACAGAAATAAATGCTTCATCCGTCCTGTCTCTTATTCTCAACGAGCCATATCTGTTCATGTTCCTACCATGTCCGTGTTATCACGATGCAGCAGGTATCTCAGTTTATATTCGACCAGGTACTTTATTTGTTTTTACTGTAGTATTTTTAATTAATTGATGGGGTGGGAACGTGATATGCTGTCATATAATCACAAACACAATCTAGGATGATATAAACAAAAATAAGGTCTAGTTTAAAGTGAGCAGATTACAGTAATAATGATACAACCTGTGTTTCAGTTGAGATCACCAGTAACTGTTTCGCTGCCATCTACTGGACAAACTTTTCTTATACTTTCTTATACTTCTTTTATACTTTCATGCGATGCCGGTCTCACCTGCAATCTCATGATTGTTTTGGCTCTCCAGAATATTTCAGAGGGTAGTTAAGTGTCAACCAATCGACTGTGAGCGTCGCGTCACATAGAGACAATACGAGGTGAGGATCGAATGTTTCAGCTTTGCTTTGATGGCCGTATTTTGCACAAAAAGTAGCGTTTTACTTCCCACAGTCTGATGTAGTGGACTCTGAACACATGTCCTCAGATAATTAGATTGGACCTCTGAATTACTGGCCGTATAACATTACCACAGTCGCCTATTTAAGTATCAGCATCGAATATATTAACATTTCCAAAAAATGCCATTTGTGTATTTGGTGTCGCAGTGAAGGAGAAAATTATCCAATACCACTCTTTTCCTTATGGTCCAGCATTTTGTTTCAAATAATAATTCAATTCAATTTTATTTTGAAAATATCTATTGAGGCTATATCTCCCCCAATCGCAAGCAGTCCATTCCAGATCATAGCCACTCCTGCGTTAAAACGTGTTTCCTTATGTATCCATGCTTCCTTTTCCCAATTACCTCCAATATGTCCCCCTTGGTGCAAGGTTCTTCCAGCAATAGGAACAGTTCCTCCCTCTCTATTATGTCTAGATGACTCATGATTCTGAAAAACTCTATCAGCTCACCTCTCAAACTTCTCCAAAAGGAAAATCCTCATAATCTCTCCAACCTACCTTCATAACTGAAGTTTCTCATCTCTGGAAATAATCTCAGCAATATTCCTTGCATCTCCCTTAATGGCTTCACATCCTTTCCTCGTTGCTGTGCCCATAATTGGAAATCTTTCTGCTGCACCAAGGTCTGGTACATTAATGTGTAAGAGGAAGAGTAGGATTGTGCTCCCGATCACTGTGAACTTCACGTCCTTTAAGTCCGAAAAATAGCTCTTCAAAAAGTCCTAGTTGTTTCCTGGCTCTTAGTCGATTTCTTATCCATATTTCTACTGTCTATTCAATGCAACGAGCTCCAGATCAAAGCAGCATTTGACGGAGTATGGCTTCAAGGAGTCCTAGATGAAATGTGAATCAGTGGTAAGATTCTTCACTTGATGGGGTCATAACTGGCACAAAGGTAGATCGTTGTGGTGATTGGACGTCAAACATTTCAGCTCCAGGACATCACTACACGAGTTCCTCAAGGTAGCGTCCTCGGCACAACCATCTTCAGCTGCTTCATCAATGACCTCCCTTCCAACATAAGGTCAGAAATGGGGATGTTAGCGGATGACTGCACAATTTTCAGCACAATTCGCGACTCCTGAGATAATTAAGCAGACAATGTCCAAATGCAGCAAGGCCTGGACAATATCCAGGCTTGGGCTGACAAGTGACAAGTTATGCTCGCTCCACAGAGGTTCCAGCCAATGACTATCTCCTACAACTGAGGATCTAACCATCGTCCTTTGACATTAAATGGCATTACTATCACTCAATCTCCCATAATCAACATCCTGGGGGTTACCATTGATCAGAAACTGAGCTGGATTAGCCACATTAATACCGTATTTACCAGGGCAGGTCAAAGGTTAGGGACGTTGTCCAGCACGGTAGCACAGTGGTTAACACCATTGCTTCACAGCTCCAGGGTCCCACGTTCGATTCCCAGCTTGGGTCACTGTCTGTGCGGAGTCTGCACACTTTCCCCGTGTTTGCGTGGGTTTCCTCCGCATGCTCCGGTTTCCTCCCATAGTCCAAAGACGTGCAGGTTAGGTGGATTGGCCATGCTAAATTGCCCTTAGTGTCCAAAAAAGGTGAGGTGGGGTTACTGGATTATGGGGATAGGATGGATTTGTGGTCTTAAGTAGGGAGCAGGTATGGGCCGAATGGCCTCCGTCTGCACTGTAAATTACACTGTAAATTACATTGTATATCTTGTGTTGCCCTATTATGTATTGTCATGTATTTTCTTGAATTCTGTTTAATTCCCTTTTCTTCCCATGTACTGAATGATCTGTTGAGCTGCTTGCAGAAAAATACTTTTCACTGTACCTCGGTACACGTGACAATAAACAAATTCAATCCAATCTAATCCAAAATTCTATGATCTATCCCAATTTTAGGGGCAGCACGGTAGCATTGTGGATAGCACAATTACTTCACAGCTCCAGGGTCCCAGGTTCGATTCCCGGCTGGGTCACTGTCTGTGTGGAGTCTGCACATCCTCCCCGAGTGTGCGTGGATTTCCTCCGGGTGCTCCGGTTTCCTCCCACAGTCCAAAGATGTGCAAGTTAGGTGGATTGGCCATGATAAATTGCCCTTAGTGTTGGGTGGGGTTGCTGAGTTGTGGGGTTGGGGTGGAGGTGTTGACCTTGGGTAAGGGGTGGGGTGCTCTTTCCAGGAGCTCGTGCAGACTCGATGGGCCGAATGACCTCCATCTGCACTGTAAATTCTATGATACTCCGGCGACCAACTCACCTTCTCACCCCTCAAAGCCTGTTCACCATCTGCAAGGCACGAGAATCACAAACATGTGTTGGACACCAAGTAAAAGGGATTCCAAGTTAAGAACGGTGCTGGGAGAAGCGATGATGTGATTAAATGTTTTAATGGCAGAGGACAATGAGGAAGAGGGGGTGGATTTCCCAAGAGGGGTGGAACGGGCTAGGGGGATGAGGGGGGGGGGGGCAATGGTGGGAAACCATATCAATGGAAGCAATGAAAATAAGTTGATGGAAATAAACATGTGTTGAAGGGTGAGGAGGGATTTCGCAGTCTGACGTTGCTGAGCCTACTCTAAAATCCGCAAGGCTGTACCGTGCCTATTCGGAGGATGGGGCTGTTCCTCGGCGTTGTGCTGAGCTTCATGGGAACATTGCAGCAGGCCAAGATCGGACATGTGGACATGAGAGCAGGACAGTGAGTTGAAATAGCAAGGGACAGGAGAGTCTGCCACCAGCTTGTCGATGGAGCGAAGGTGTTTTGCAAAGTGGTCACCCAGTCGGCATTTAGTCTCTCCAATGCAGAGTAGATGGCATTGGGATCAGCAAATGCAACAGGCCAGTTTGAAGGATATCTTATAGTAATGTGAACTCAAAAGGACAGACACAAACGATACTGTAACTGACTTAGAGGAAATGCCAGAGACTTAACTGAACCAGCTTTGGGAAAGAAAAACGGTGTTCCTGATGGAGAAACAGGAAAAGCCAGTGTGGGAATCCAGGCTCAATGTTGATTTGCAATTACCCCTCCTTTCTTATACATGAACGGTATTTAAGCTGCAGCATGTTACACACCAAAACACAAAGAGGTCAAATATTTTTTAAAAACATAATTGTCAATTCTTAAACTCAACTCAAGCCTTGAATTACGAAACAAATATTGAATAAAGTCGGTTGCTTTTTTCTGTAGGATTCAAGAATGCTGCATTAATAATAGAATAGAGCATTCCGCCGTTAGAGATTTGCTGAACAAATGCTTCAGTTCAATATAGGTTCTTCTTCTGGCTTGTAAGTTTAGACATCTGTTTTAAAGAAACAGACGTGTTCTTGTAAGAAGTGACATGGCCTCTCAGCCGAACCATGCGAAGCTGCAACAATGCAGTTGAGTTGAAGGTTACACAGGTCCGTTGGAGTGTGCGCTGCCAGCTGTTTCTGTGGTTTAGTGGTTATCACATTCGCTTTACACGCGAATGGTCCCCGGTTCGAAACCGGGCAGAAACATCTGTTGTTTCCAGTTTAGTCTGTTGCTAAATATTACCTCAATCTCGTAACTGATCTTCATCATCGAGGAATAGCAAAAGCCAATAACTGCTGTGGGCCAGTGGCGCAATGGATAACGCGTCTGACTACGAATCAGGAGATTCCAGGTTCGACTCCTGGCTGGCTCGCAGTTACTACTTTTGGCGGCCCCTTTAGTTCAGTGGGTTGGACAGCTGGTTCCCGATGCAGAGCAAAGTGAGCAGGGCTTCATCAATTCTCGATTCAGCTGTGGTTACTTATGAAAGCCCCGCCCTCTCAATTTAACTGCAAGCAAAATATAACTTATCTCCAGTTCAGCAAAGTTCAATATCTGATCCTTTGATAAGTTGAGACATCAGTTTTAAAGAAACGGCTTTTTCCAATAAGTTACATGGCCTCTGTAGAGAGAGATGGCAAGTGTCGTTTCGAGCCTGGGTGACTCTTTGTCGAAGAGTAGACGGCGGGATTCATTCACATTGGGTTTGCTTTGAGAAGCTGAGCTCAAACTGCATGGAACCAATACGTTCCCGAGAAGCTTGTCTATGTGTGGGCATTTTAATGACTAATTCTGGTGGACTCAGACAGCTCTTTGTCCCTTTCATTTTATCAGTTCAACAACTTCAGACTGTGAACTCTCACTTCCCCCTCCACCACATGTTTCTTCCATCAACTTATCATCCCTTCCATTGGTATGTTTTACCCTCAGCATTGCCCCCCCCCCCCCAGCCCATACCATCCAACTTCAGCAATCTGATCCCTGTTTGTAATTGACCTCTGACGCACTGCTTACCTTTGTTCTGCCATTAACACATTCTGACCGCTTGATGCGCCATCAGCACCTTTCATAGCCTTGATTAGCCTCATTTACATTCCCATTTTCGTCATTTCCCACCGATTGCCAGCCCTCTATCGAGACCCAATACAGCACTCCACCACCCCCACCCCCACCCCCACCCCCACCCACAATCGTCTGAATCTCCAGTTCCAGTTCTCCAGCGTTGACAAAGAGTCCACTTGACTGGAAACGACAGCTGCCATTTCGCTCCCCAGAGGCTGTCAGACCTGCTGAGATTATCCAGTATTTTCTGTTTTTGTTTCCGTTTGAAGCATCCGCAGTAAGTTGCATTTGTCATATATTTAGACATGTTTGAGATGGTGATTATATATGTTCATTGGTAAATCGCTGAAACTCTGTTGTGGATGAAGTAGCTGCTAATATCCGAGGTGTGCCAAGATATGAAAATTCTTCACCTCTCATTGCCTCCCGAAAATTCAGTGCTTGGGCCTTAATGTTCAATTCAGTGCAGTGGCTCGTGTGAGACGAAATTTCATGGTCCTGGAACACACGAGATTCCGGCAACATTCAGGAAGTAGAATTATTTTGTGCCCAATAATTGTGCAAACTTTTCTCACACGAAATGCTAAATGCTCGATGCTTCTGCCCGGTTTCGAACCGGAGACCTTTCGCGTGTGAGGCGAATGTGATAACCACTACACTACAGAAACCGCTGGCAATCAATGGACGTGCGGAATGTACAACCTCACTGTGTTGCTGCAGATTCTGATGGTCTGTTTGAGAGGCCAGGTACCTTGTTGCAAGCGACAGCTGTGTCTGAAATTAACAGATGTCTCAACATATAAAGCCGTGAGATGTAGAAATTATATCGAAATTAACATAAGTTATATTTTGCTGAATGTTGGTCTTAAATTTGTGCTCTTTGGTCTCGAGGTCTGGTTCTCGTTTAAGGATTTTCAATCAATGCCTATGGGAGTGGTCGTGGGTTTAAATCCAGGACAGGCTCTTTACTCCAGGTCAGAGATTACGAATTGTTTGCGATGCTGACGGCGGGGTTGATTTACATTGGCCCACTCTGAAAAAGATTTCTCAGGACTCGGAATGTTTACGTCGTTTCTCTCCCCACAGATGATGCTCGAGAGAGAGAGAGACAGTGTCTGAGCTGGAGTGCGTTTGGATAAAATTGATGCTCCAGATCTGTGTTAACCACAGGGACGTGACCCATCTAATCCACAGAGCCAAAGTGGAGAATTGAACTGACTGGGGAGCTGGATCTTAACGCTGACCTCCCGGACCTCGGCGTCGTGAAATGTTACAAAGAAGCTCAACAGCCACTCGAGGAACAGCAGCGCATCTTTCCACTGGGCTCAATACAGCTTTCACACTCAGTGTGTGTTCAGTAGTTTCACACTGTAAATGCTGCACCCATTTTGTGTGTCCTTCCATCGCAGATTTGGGATTCAATCTTGTTTCCACTTGTTCTTTGTGTCCGGGCGGTAGTTGTTGATCAATATGCCATCGATAGCTCCTCCAGACATATCTTTTGTTTCTTTGTTTCCTCCATTGCGCTAACAGAGAGCTGGCACAGACACGGCGGCCTGAAGGGCCTCATACTGTGGTGTCATCATTCTCTGATTCGATGCTAACCTAACTCTGTGGCCAGGGTCCCAAGGCCTCTTCTCATTTAATCTCTCCAGACTTGCCCCCCATTAGAGCCTTTTCCTGTTGTTCTGTTTCCTCCCTCCGGTAATTCACTTGGTTAAGACGTACAACATTTCTAACCTGTCCCGATTTTAATGAAAGGTGATGGTGAAGGACGAACTTTGTTGTCCTGTCGACAAATGCCGCCTGACTCCCTGAGATGTTGCAGTACTTTTGGCGTTCTCCGCAGATGTTAGATTGATTTTCGATGGCAATGACAGTATGCTTCGGCTCTTTTTGCGGGGCTCGTTGGTCGAGGGGTATGATTCTCGCTTTGGGTGTGTCGCTGTCGGAATTTGCGAGAGGTCTCGGGTTCAAATCCCGGACGAGCCCTTCGGTGAGATTTTCCCGTTGGTCAAACCGCATGTTTTCTTCATTTCTTTGCGGCGTGGACGGCGGGATTCATTCACATTGGGTTTGCTTTGAGAAGCTGAGCTCAAGCTGCATGGAACCAATACGTTCCCGAGAAGCTTGTCTATGTGTGGGCATTCACATTTCTATTGACTAATTCTGGTGGACTCAGACAGCTCTTTGTCCCTTTCATTTTATCAGTTCAACAACTTCAGACTGTGAACTCTCACTTCCCCCTCCACCACTTGTTTTTTCCATCAACTTATCATCCCTTCCATTGATATGTTTTACCCTCAGCATTGCCCCCCTCCCCCCAGCCCATACCATCCTACTTCAGCAATCTGATTCCTGTTTGTAATTGTTCTCTGACGCACTGCTTACCTTTGTTCTGCCATTAACACATTCTGAGCGTTTGATGCGCCATCAGCACCTTTCATAGCCTTGATTAGCCTCATTTACATTCCCTTTTTCTTCCCGAGACATTTCCGTCATTTCCCACCTATTGCTGCCCTCTATCGAGACCCAATACAGCACTCCACCACCCCCACCCACACCCCTCACCCACAATCGTCTGAATCTCCAGTTCCAGTTCTCCAGCTTTGACAAAGAGTCCACTTGACTGGAAACGACAGCTGCCATTTCGCTCCCCAGAGGCTGTCAGACCTGCTGAGATTATCCAGTATTTTCTGTTTTTGTTTCCGTTTGAAGCATCCGCAGTAAGTTGCATTTGTCACACATTTAGACATGTTTGAGATGGTGATTAAATATGTTCATTTGTAAATCGGTGAAACTCTGTTGTGGATGAACTAGCTGCTAATATCCGAGCTGTGCCAAGATATGGAAATTCTTCACCTCTCATTGCCTGCCGAAAATTCAGTGCTTGGGCCTTAATGTTCAATTCAGTTTAGTGGCTCATGTGAGACGAAATTTCATAGTCCTGGAACACACGAGATTCCGGCAACATTCAGGAAGTAGAATTATTTTGTGCCCAATAATTGTGCAAACTTTTCTCACACGAAATGCTAAATGTTCGATGTTTCTGCCCGGTTTCGAACCGGGGACCTTTCGCGTGTGAGGCGAATGTGATAACCACTACACTACAGAAACCGCTGGCAAGCAAAGGACGTGCGGAATGTACAACCTCACTGTGTTGCTGCAGATTCTGATGGTCTGTTTGAGAGGCCAGGTCCCTTGTTGCAAGCGACAGCTGTTTCTTAAATTAACAGATGTCTCAACATATAAAGCCGTGAGATGTAGAAATTATATCGAAATTAACATAAGTTATATTTTGCTGAATGTCGGTCTCAAATTTGTGCTCTTTGGTCTCGAGGTCTGGTTCTCGTTTAAGGATTTTCAAGCAATGCCTATGGGAGTGGTCGTGGGTTTAAATCCAGGACAGGCTCTTTACTCCAGGTCAGGGATTACGAATTGTTTGCGATGCTGACGGCAGGGTTGATTTACATTGGCCCACTCTGAAAAAGATTTCTCAGGACTCGGAATGTTTACGTCGTTTCTCTCCCCACAGATGATGCTCAAGAGAGAGAGAGAGAGAGAGACAGTGTCTGAGCTGGAGTGCGTTTGGATAAAATTGATGCTCCAGATCTGTGTTAACCACAGGGACGTGACCCATCTAATCCACAGAGCCAAAGTGGAGAATTAAACTGACTGGAGAGCTGGGTCTTAACGCTGACCTCCCGGACCTCGGCGTCGTGAAATGTTACAAAGAAGCTCAACAGCCACTCGAGGAACAGCAGCGCATCTTTCCACTGTGCTCAATACAGCTTTCACACTCAGTGTGTATTCAGTAGTTTCACACTGTAAATGCTGCACCCATTTTGTGTGTCGTTCCATCGCAGATTTGGATTTCAATCTTGTTTCCACTTGTTCTTTGTGTCCGGGCGGTAGTTGTTGATCAATCTGCCATCGATAGCTCCTCCAGACATATATTTTGTTTCATTGTTTCTTCCATTGCGCTGACAGAGAGCTGGCACAGACACGGCGGCCGGAATGGCCTCATACTGTGGTGTCATTATTCTCTGATTTGATGCTAACCTAACTCTGTGGCCAGGGTCCCAAGGCGTCTTCTCATTTAATCTCTCCTGACTTGCCCCCTATTAGATCCCTTTCCTGTTGTTCTGTTTCCTCCCTCCGGTAATTCACTTGGTTAAGACGTACCACATTTCTAACCTGTCCCGGTTTTAATGAAAGGTGACGGTGAAAGACGAACTTTGCTGTCCTGTCGACAAATGCCGCCTGACTCCCTGAGATGTTGCAGTACTTTTGGCCTTCTCCGCAGATGTTAGATTGATTTTCGATGGCAATGACAGTATGCTTTGACTCTTTTTGCGGGGCTCGTTGGTCTAGGGGTATGATTCTCGCTTTGGGTGTGTCGCTGTTGGAATTTGCGAGAGGTCCCGGGTTCAAATCCCGGACGAGCCCTTCGATGAGGTTTTCGTTGGTCAAACCGCATGTTTCCTTCATTTCTTTGCGGCGGAGACGGCGGGATTCATTCACATTGGGTTTGCTTTGAGAAGCTGAGCTCAAACTGCAGGGAACCAAGGCGTTCCCGAGAAGCTTGTCTATGTGTGGGCATTCACATTTCTATTGACTAATTCTGGTGGACTCAGGCAGCTCTTTGTCCCTTTCATTTTATCAGTTCAACAACTTCAGACTGTGAACTCTCACTTCCCCCTCCACCACATGTTTTTTCCATCAACTTATCATCCCTTCCATTGATATGTTTTACCCTAAGCATTGCCCACCTCCCCCCAGCCCATACCATCCTACTTCAGCAATCAGATCCCTGTTTGTAATTGTTCTCTGACACACTGCTTACCTTTGTTCTGCCATTAACACATTCTGACCGCTTGATGCGCCATCAGCACCTTTCATAGCCTTGATTAGGCTCATTTACATTCCCTTTTTCTTTCTGCCCGAGACATTTTCGTAATTTCCCACCTATTGCTAGCCCTCTATTGAGGCCCAATACAGCACTCCACCACCCCCACCCCCACCCCCACCCACAATCGTCTGAATCTCCAGTTCCAGTTCTCCAGCTTTGACAAAGTGTCCACTTGACTGGAAACGACAGCTGCCATTTCGCTCCCCAGAGGCTGTCAGACCTGCTGAGATTGTCCAGTATTTTCTGTTTTTGTTTCCGTTTGAAGCATCCGCAGTAAGTTGCATTTGTCATACATTTAGACATGTTTGAGATGGTGATTAAATGTGTTCATTTGTAAAACGCTGAAATTCTGTTGTGTAGTGATTATCACATTCGCTTAACACGCGAAAAATCCCTGGTACGAAACCAGGCAGAAACATCGCGTGCTTCTCATTTTGTGTGACGAATGTTTGCACAAAATATCTTTCCTCCTCAATCTCGCACGTTTGAGGAACATGAGATTTGGTCTCTCATGAGATATTAAAATTCCTGCAATAAAGTCAGAAATACGGAATATTGAAGACGCCAGGGGATGGAAAGCCTTCCCTATTTTGCCACGATTCGGATATCAGCAGTTTGTTCATCCACCACAGAATGTATTGGGTTTACAGATGCAGATGAACATATTTAATCACCATTTCAAACATTTCCAAATGTACGATAAAAGCAACTTACTGCGCATGCGTCAATGGTGAACAAAAACAGAAAACACAGGACAGTCTCATCAGGTCTGACAGCCTCTGTGGAGAGAGATGGCAAGTGTCGTTTCGAGTTTGGGTGACTCTTTGTCGAAGCTGGACAACTGGATCTTTGGTCAGGTGTCGACTGGCGGAGTGTGTGGGGAAGTGGGGGGTGGGTGGGGGGAGAGGGGAGCGTGAAGCATTGGGCCTCGACAGACGGCCAGCCATGGGTGGAGAATAACAAAAATGTGTTGGTCGAAAGAAAAAGGGAATATAAATGTTTCTAATCAGTGTTAAGAACTGTGCTGACAGAGGCGATTAGAAGATTAGAATGTGTTAATGGCAGATGAAAATGAAAAACAAGGGGCTGATTTCCCAAGAGGGATGCGATTGGCTAGGGGAAGGGGAAGGGGGAGACAATGGGAGAGGAAGCCATATCAATGGAAGCAATGAAATAAGTTGATGGAAATAAACATGTGGTGAAGTGGGAAGAGTGATTTCACGGTGCGAAGTTGTTGAGCCTACTGTAAAATCCGCAAGGCTGTACCGTGCCTATTCGGAGGATGGGGTGCTCTTCCTCGGCGTTGTGCTGACTACATGGGAACATTGCAGCAGGCCAAGATCGGACATGTGGACATGAGAGCAGGGCAGTGAGTTCAAATAGCAAGCGACAGGAGAGTCTGCCACCAGTTTGTCGATGGAGCGAAGGTGTTTTGCAAAGTGGTCACCGAGTCAGCATTTAGTCTCTGCAATGCAGAGTAGATGGCATTGGGATCAGCAAATGCAACAGGCCAGATTGAAGGATGTCTTATAGTAATGTGTACTCAAAAGGACAGACACAAACGATACTGTAACTGACTTAGAGGAAATGCCAGAGACTTAACTGAACCAGCTTTGGGAAATAAAAAACGGTTTTCCTGATGGAGAAACAGGAAAAGCCAGTGTGGGAATCCAGGCTCAATGTTGATTTCGAATTACCCCTCCTTTCTTATACATGAACGGTATTTAGGCTGCAGCATTTTACACACCAAAACACAAAGAGGTCAAATATAAGAAACACATAATTGTCAATTCTTAAACTCAACTCAAGCATTGAATAACGAAACAAATATTGTGCAAAGTCGGTTGCTTTTTTCTGTAGGATTTCAGAATGCTGCATTAATAATAGAAGAGAGCATTTCGCCGTTAGAGATTTGCTGAACAAAATCCCGATGCAGAGCAAATTGAGCAGGGCATCATCAATTCTCGTTCCAGCTGTGGTTACTTATGAAAGCCCTGCCCTCTCAATTTAACTTCAAGCAAAACATAACTTATCTCCAGTTCAGCAAAGTTCAATATCTGATCCTTTGATAAATTGAGACATCAGTTTTAAAGAAACGGCTCCTTCCAATAAGTTACATGGCCTCTCAGCGGAACCATGAGAAGCTGCAACAATACATTGAGGTTCAACATTGCACAGGGCCACTGATTGTGATACTCTCAGCGGTTTCTGTAGTGTACTGGTTATCACATTCGTCTAACACGCGAAAGGTCCCCGGTTCGAAACCGGGCAGAAACATCGCGTGCTTCTCATTTTGTGTGACGAATGTTTGCACAAAATACCTTTCTTCCTCAGTCTCGCACGTTCGAGGAACATGAGATTTGGTCTCTCATGAGATATTAAAATTCCTGCAACAAAGTCAGAATTACGGAATATTCAAGACGCCAGGGGAAGAAAACACTTCCCTATTTTGCCACGATTCGGATGTTAGCAGTTTGTTCATCCACCACAGAATCTTTTGGGTTTACAGATGCAGATGAACATATTTAATCACCATTTCAAAATGTCTAAATTTACGATAAAAGCAACTTACTGCTTATGCGTCAATGGGAAAGAAAAACAGAAAACACAGGACAGACTCTTCAGGTCTGACAGCCTCTGTGGAGAGAGATGGCAAGTGTCGTTTCTAGTCTGGGTGACTCTTTGTCGAAGCTGGACAACTGGATCTTTGGTCAGGTGTAGACTGGCGGAGTGTGTGGGGAAGTGTGGGGTGGGTGGGGGGAGAGTGGAGCGTGAAGCATTGGGCCTCGACAGACGGCCAGCCATGGGTGGAGAATAACAAAAATGTGTTGGGTCGAAAGAAAAAGGGAATATAAATGTTTCTAATCAGTGTTAAGAACTGTGCTGACAGAGGCGATTAGAAGATTAGAATGTGTTAATGGCAGATGAAAATGAGGAACAAGGGGCGGATTTCCCAAGAGGGATGCGATTGGCTAGGGGAATGGGGAGGGGGAAACAATGGGAGAGGAAGACATATCAATGGAAGCAATGAAAATAAGTTGATGGAAATAAACATGTGGTGAAGTGGGAAGAGTGATTTCACGGTGCGAAGTTGTTGAGCCTACTGTAAAATCCGCAAGGCTGTACCGTGCCTATTCGGAGGATGGGGTGCGGTTCCTCGGCGTTGTGCTGAGCTACATGGGAACATTGCAGCAGGCCAAGATCGGACATGTGGACATGAGAGCAGGACAGTGAGTTCAAATAGCAAGCGACAGGAGAGTCTGCCACCAGTTTGTCGATGGAGCGAAGGTGTTTTGCAAAGTGGTCACCCAGTCAGCATTTAGTCTCTCCAATGCAGAGTAGATGGCATTGGGATCAGCAAATGCAACAGGCCAGATTGAAGGATGTCTTATAGTAATGTGTACTCAAAAGGACAGACACAAACGATACTGTAACTGACTTAGAGGAAATGCCAGAGACTTAACTGAACCAGCTTTGGGAAAGAAAAAACGGTTTTCCTGATGGAGAAACGGGAAAAGCCAGTGTGGGAATCCAGGCTCAATGTTGATTTAGAATTACCCCGCCTTTCTTCTACATGAACGGTATTTAGGCTGCAGCATTTTACACACCAAAACACAATGAGGTCAAATATAAGAAACACATAATTGTCAATTCTTAAACTCAACTCAAGCATTTCATAACGAAACAAATATTGTGTAAAGTCGGTAGCTTTTTTCTGTAGGATTTCAGAATGCTGCATTAATAATAGAAGAGAGCATTTCGCCGTTAGAGATTTGCTGAACAAATGCTTCAGTTCAATATAGGTTCTTCTACTGGCTTGTAAGTTTAGACATCTGTTTTAAAGAAATAGACGTGTTCTTGTGAGAAGTGACGTGGCCTCTCAGCCGAACCATGCGAAGCTGCAACAAGGCAGTTGAGTTGAAGGTGACACAGGTCCTTTGGAATCTGCGATGCCAGCTGTTTCTGTAGTGTATTGGTTATCACATTCGCTTTACACGCGAATGGTCCCCGGTTCGAAACCGGGCAGAAGCATCTGGTGTTTCCAGTTTAGTCTATCGCTAAATATTACCTCAATCTCGTAACTGGTCTTCATCATCGAGGAATAGCAAAAGCCTATAACTGCTGTGGGCCAGTGGCACAATGGATAACGCGTCTGACTCCGAATCAGGAGATTCCAGCTTCGACTCCTGGCTGGCTGGCAGTTCTTAGTTTTGGCGTCACCTTTAGTTCAGTGGGTTGGACAGCTGGTTCCCGATGCAGAGCAAAGTGAGCAGGGCATCATCAATTCTCGTTTCAGCTGTGGTTCCTTATGAAAGCCCTGCCCTCTCAATTTAACTTCAAGCAAAACATAACTTATCTCCAGTTCCGCAAAGTTCAATATCTGATCCTTTGATAATTTGAGACATCAGTTTGAAAGAAACGGCTTCTTCCAATACGTTACATGGCCTCTCAGCGGAACCGTTAGAAGCTGCAACAGTACATTGAGGTTCAACATTGCACAGGGCCACTGATTGCAATGTTCCCAGCAGTTTCTGTAGTGTAGTGGTCATCACATTTGCTTAACACGCAAAAAGTCCCCGGTTCGAAACCGGGCAGAAACATCGCGTGCTTCTCATTTTGCGTGACGAATGTTTGCACAAAATACCTTTCTTCCTCAATCTCGCACGTTCGAGGAACATGAGATTTGGTCTCGCATGAGATATTAAAATTCCTGCAACAAAGTCAGAAATACGGAATATTCAAGACGCCAGGGGAAGAAAAGCCTTTCCTATTTTGCCACGATTCGGATATTAGCTGTTTGTTCATCCACCACAGAATCTTTTGGGTTTACAGATGCAGATGAACATTTTTAATCACCATTTCAAACATGTCTAAATGTACGATAAAAGCAACTTACTGCTTATGCGTCAATGGGAAAGAAAAACAGAAAACACAGGACAGACTCTTCAGGTCTGACAGCCTCTGTGGAGAGAGATGGCAAGTGTCGTTTCGAGTCTGGGTGACTCTTTGTCGAAGCTGGACAACTGGATCTTTGGTCAGGTGTAGACTGGCGGAGTGTGTGGGGGAAGTGGGGGTGGGGGGGGGGGGGGGGGAGAGGGGAGCGTGAAGCATTGGACCTCGACAGACGGCCAGCCATGGGTGGAGAATAACAAAAATGCGTTGGGTCGAAAGAAAAAGGGAATGTAAATGCTTCTAATCAGTGTTAAGAACTGTGCTGACAGAGGCGATTAGAAGATTAGAATGTGTTAATGGCAGATGAAAATGAGGAACAAGGGGCGGATTTTACAAGAGGGATGCGATTGGCTCGGGGAATGGGGAGGGGGAGACAATGGGAGAGGAAGACATATCAATGGAAGCAATGAAAATAAGTTGATGGAAATAAACATGTGGTGAAGTGGGAAGAGTGATTTCACGGTGCGAAGTTATTGATCATACTGTAAAATCCGCAAGGCTGCACCGTGCCTATTCGGAGGATGGGGTGCTGTTCCTCGGCGTTGTGCTGAGCTACATGGGAACATTGCAGCAGGCCAAGATCGGACATGTGGACATGAGAGCAGGACAGTGAGTTGAAATAGCAAGCGACAGGAGAGTCTGCCACCAGTTTGTCGATGGAGCGAAGGTGTTTTGCAAAGCGGTCACCCAGTCAGCATTTAGTCTCTCCAATGCAGAGAATATGGCATTGGGATCAGCAAATGCAACAGGCCAGATTGAAGGATGTCTTATACAGTAGTAATGTGTACTCAAAAGGACAGGCACAAACGATACTGTAACTGACTTAGAGGAAATGCCAGAGACTTAACTGAACCAAATTTTGGAAAGCAAAAACGGTCTTCCTGATGGGGAAACAGGAAATGCCAGTGTGGGAATCCAGGCTCAATGTTGATTTCGAATTACCCCTCCTTTCTTATACATGAACGGTATTTAGGCTGCAGCATTTTACACACCAAAACACAAAGAGGTCAAATATAAGAAACACATAATTGTCAATTCTTAAACTCAACTCAAGCATTGAATAACGAAACAAATATTGTGTAAAGTCGGTTTCTTTTTTCTGTAGGATTTCAGAATGCTGCATTAATAATAGAAGAGAGCATTTCGCCGTTAGAGATTTGCTGAACAAATTCTTCAGTTCAATATAGGTTCTTCTTCTGGCTTGTAAGTTTAGACATCTGTTTTAAAGACATAGACGTGTTCTTGTAAGAAGTGACATGGCCTCTCAGCCGAACCATGCGAAGCTGCAACAAGGCAGGTGAGTTGAAGTTGACACAGGTCCGTTGGAGTCTGCGCTGCCAGCTGTTTCTGTAGTGTAGTGGTTATCACATTCGCTTCACACGCGAATGGTCGCCTGTTCGAAGCCGGGCAGAAACATCTGGTGTTTCCAGTCTGTCGCTAAATATTACCTCAATCTCGTAACTGGTCTTCGAGGAATCATCGAGGAATTGCAAAATTCTGCAACTGCCGTGGGCCAGTGGCGCAATGGATAACGCGTCTAACTACGAATCAGGCGATTCTAGGTTCGACTCCTGGCTGGCTCGCATTTCCTTGTTTTTTGAAAGGTGATGGTGAAAGACGAACTTTTGTTGTCCTGTCGACAAATACCGCCTGACTCCCTGAGTTGTTGCAGTACTTTTGGCGTTCTCCGCAGATGTTAGATTGATTTTCCATGGCAATGACATTATGGTTTGGCTCATTTCGCGGGGCTCGTTGGTCTCGGGGTATGATTCTCGCTTTGGGTGTGTCGCTGTCGGAATTTGCGAGAGATCCCGGACGAGCCCTTCGATGAGGTTTTCCGTTGGTCAAGCAACATGTTTTCTTCATTTCTTTGCGGCGTAGACGGCGGGATTCATTCACATTGGGTTTGCTTTGAGAAGCTGAGCTCAAACTGCATGGAACCAATACGTTCCCGAGAAGCTTGTCTATGTGTGGGCATTCACATTTCTATTGACTAATTCTGGTGGACTCACACAGCTCTTTGTCCCTTTCATTTTATCAGTTCAACAACTTCAGACTGTGAACTCTCACTTCCCCCTCCACCACATGTTTTTTCCATCAACTTATCATCCCTTCCATTGATATGTTTTACCCTCAGCATTGCCCCCTATCCCCAGCCCATACCATCCTACTTCAGCAATCTGATCCCTGTTTGTAATTGTTCTCTGACGCACTGCTTACCTTTGTTCTGCCATTAACACATTCTGACCGCTTGATGCGCCATCAGCACCTTTCATAGCCTTGATTAGCCTCATTTACATTCCCTTTTCCTTTCTGCCCGAGACATTTTCGTCATTTCCCACCTATTGCTAGCCCTCGATCGGGGCCCAATACAGCACGACACCACCCCCACCCCCACCACCCCCACCCCCACCCCCCACCCACAATCGTCTGAATCTCCAATTCCAGTTCTCCAGCGTTGACAAAGAGTCCACTTGACTGGAAACGACAGCTGCCATTTCGCTCCCCAGAGGCTGTCAGACCGGCTGAGATTATCCAGTATTTTCTGTTTTTGTTTCCGTTTGAAGCATCCGCAGTAAGTTGCATTTGTCATACATTTAGACATGTTTGAGATGGTGATTAAATATGTTCATTGGTAAATCGCTGAAACTCTGTGGTGTAGTGATTATCACATTCGCCTAACACGCGAAAGGTTCCCGGTACGAAACCGGGCAGAAACATCGCGTGCTTCTCATTTTGTGTGACGAATGTTTGCACAAAATACCTTTCCTCCTCAATCTCGCACGTTCGAGGAACATGAGATTTGGTCTCTCATGAGATATTAAAATTCCTGCAATAAAGTCAGAAATACGGAATATTCAAGACGCCAGGGGATGAAAAGCCTTCCCTATTTTGCCACGATTCGGATATCAGCAGTTTGTTCATCCACCACAGAATGTATTGGGTTTACAGATGCAGATGAACATATTTAATCACCATTTCAAACATTTCTAAATGTACGATAAAAGCAAATTACTGCGCATGGGTCAATGGGAAAGAAAAACAGAAAACACAGGACAGTCTCAGCAGGTCTGACAGCCTCTGTGGAGAGAGATGGCAAGTGTCCTTTCGAGTCTGGGTGACTCTTTGTCGAAGCTGGACAACTGGATCTTTGGTCAGGTGTAGACTGGCGGAGTGTGTGGGGGACCTGTTGGGGGGGGGGACGTGTTGGGGGGGGGACGTGTTGGAGTGGGGACGTGTTGGGGGGGGGGGCGTGAAGCATTGGGCCTCGACAGACGGCCAGCGATGGGTGGGGAATAACAAAAATGTGTTGTGTCGAAAGAAAAAAGGAAGTTAAATGTTTCTAATCAGTGTTAAGAACTGTGCTGACAGAGGCGATTAGAAGATTAGAATGTGTTAACGGCAAATGACAATGAGGAACAAGGGGCGGAATTCCCAAGAGGGATGCGATTGGCTAGGGGAATGGGGAGGGGGAGACAATGGGAGCGGAAGATATATCAATGGAAGCAATGAAAATAATTTGATGGAAAGAAACATGTGGTGAATTGGGAAGAGTGATTTCACGGTGCGAAGTTGTTGAGCCTACTGTACAATCCGCAAGGCTGTGCCGAGCCTATTCGGAGGATGGGGGCTGTTCCTCGGCGTTGTGCTGAGCTACATGGGAACATTGCAGCAGGCCAAGATCGGACATGTGGACATGAGAACAGGACAGTGAGTTCAAATAACAAGCGACAGGAGAGTCTGCCGCCAGCTTGTCGATGGAGCGAAGGTGTTTTGCAAAGTGGTCACCCTGTCAGCATTTAGTCTCTCCAGTGCAGAGTAGATGGCATTAGGATCAGCAAATGCAACAGGCCAGATTGAAGGATGTCTTATAGTAATGTGAACTCAAAAGGACAGACACAAACGATACTGTAACTGACTTAGAGGAATTGCCAGAGACTTAACTGAACCAGCTTTGGGAAAGAAAAAACGGTTTTCCTGATGGAGAAACAGGAAAAGCCAGTGTGGGAAATCAGGCTCAATGTTGATTTCGAATTACCCCTCCTTTCTTATACATGAACGGTATTTAGGCTGCAGCATTTTACACACCAAAACACAAAGAGGTCAAATATAAGAAACACATAATTGTCAATTCTTAAACTCAACTCAAGCATTGAATAACGAAACAAATATTGTGTAAAGTCGGTTGCTTTTTTCTGTAGGATTTCAGAATGCTGCATTAATAATAGAAGAGAGCATTTCGCCGTTAGAGATTTGCTGAACAAATTCTTCATTTCAATATAGGTTCTTCTACTGGCTTGTAAGTTTAGACATCTGTTTTAAATAAATCGACGTGTTCTTGTAAGAAGTGACATGGCCTCTCAGCCGAACCATGCGAAGCTGCAACAAGGCAGTTGAGTTGAAGGTGACACAGGTCCGTTGGAATCTGTGCTGCCAGCTGTTTCTGTAGTGTAGTGGTTACCACATTCGCTTTATACGCGAATGGTCCCCGGTTCGAAACCGGGCAGAGACATCTGGTGTTTCCAGTTTAGTCTATCGCTCAATATTACCTCAATCTCGTAACTGGTCTTCATCATCGAGGAATAGCAAAAGTCTATAACTGCTGTGGGCCAGTGGCGCAATGGATAACGCGTTTGACTACGAATCAGGAGATTCCAGGTTCGACTCCTGGCTGGCTCGAAATTCCTAGTTTTGGCGTCCCCTTTAGTTCAGTGGGCTGGACAGCTGGTTCCCGATGCAGAGCAAAGTCAGCAGGGCATCATCAATTCTCGTTTCAGCTGTGGTTACTTATGAAAGCCCTGCCCTCTCTATTTAACTTCAAGCAAAACATAACTTATCTCCAGTTCAGCAAAGTTCAATATCTGATCCTTTGATAAGTTGAGACATCGGTTTTAAAGAAACGGCTTCTTCCAATAAGTTACATGGCCTCTCAGCAGAACTGTTAGAAGCTGCAACAGTACATTGCGGTTCAACATTGCAGAGGGCCGCTGATTGCGATGCTCCCAGCAGTTTCTATGGTGTAGTGGTTATCACATTCGCCTTACACGCGAAAGGTCCCCGGTTCGAAACCGGGCAGAAACATCGCGTGCTTCTCATTTTGTGTGACGAATGTTTGCACAATATACCTTTCTTCCTCAATCTCGCACGTTCGAGGAACATGAGATTTGGTCTCTCATGAGATATTAAAATTCCTGCAACAAAGGCAGAAATACGGAATATGCAAGACGCAAGGGGAAGAAAAGCCTTCCCTATTTTGCCACGATTCGGATATTAGCAGTTTGTTCATCCACCACAGAATCTTTTGGGTTTACAGATGCAGATGAACATATTTAATCACCATTTCAAACATGTCTAAATGTACGATAAAAGCAACTTACTGCTTATGCGTCAATGGGAAAGAAAAACAGAAAACACAGGACAGTCTCATCAGGTCTGACAGCCTCTGTGGAGAGAGATGGCAAGTGTCGTTTCGAGTCTGGGTGACTCTTTGTCGAAGCTGCACAACTGGATCTTTGGTCAGGTGCAGACTGTCGGAGTGCGTGGGGGGTGGGTGGGGGTAGAGGGGAGCGTGAAGCATTGGGCCTCGACAGACGGCCAGCCATGGGTGGAGAATAACAAAAATGTGTTTGGTCGAAAGAAAAAGGGAATATAAATGTTTCTAATCAGTGTTAAGAACTGTGCTGACAGAGGCGATTAGAAGAT
Source organism: Scyliorhinus canicula (assembly GCF_902713615.1). NCBI lineage: Eukaryota > Metazoa > Chordata > Chondrichthyes > Carcharhiniformes > Scyliorhinidae > Scyliorhinus > Scyliorhinus canicula. The sequence continues at coordinate 111,187 of NW_024055500.1, forward strand.
TAGAATGTGTTAATGGCAGATGAAAATGAGGAACAAGGGGCTGATTTCCCAAGAGGGATGCGATTGGCTAGGGGAAGGGGAAGGGGGAGACAATGGGAGAGGAAGACATATCAATGGTAGCAATGAAAATAAGTTGATGGAAATAAACATGTGGTGAAGTGGGAAGAGTGATTTCACGGAGCGAAGTTGTTGAGCGTACTGTAAAATCCGCAAGGCTGTACCCTGTCTATTCGGAGGATGGGGTGCTGTTCCTCGGCGTTGTGCTGAGCTACATGGGAACATTGCAGCAGGCCAAGATCGGACATGTGGACATGAGAACAGGACAGTGAGTTCAAATAGCAAGCGACAGGAGAGTCTGCCGCCAGCTTGTCGATTGAGCGAAGGTGTTTTGCAAAGTGGTCACCCAATCGGCATTTAGTCTCTCCAATGCAGAGAAGATGGCATTGGGATCAGCAAATGCAACAGGCCAGATTGAAGGATGTCTTATAGTAATGTGAACTCAAAAGGACAGACACAAACGATACTGTAACTGACTTAGAGGAATTGCCAGAGACTTAACTGAACCAGCTTTGGGAAAGAAAAAACGGTTTTCCTGATGGAGAAACAGGAAAAGCCAGTGTGGGAAATCAGGCTCAATGTTGATTTCGAATTACCCCTCCTTTCTTATACATGAACGGTATTTAGGCTGCAGCATTTTACACAGCAAAACACAAAGAGGTCAAATATAAGAAACACATAATTGTCAATTCTTAAACTCAACTCAAGCATTGAATAACGAAACAAATATTGTGTAAAGTCGGTTGCTTTTTTCTGTAGGATTTCAGAATGCTGCATTAATAATAGAATAGAGCATTTCGCCGTTAGAGATTTGCTGAACAAATTCTTCATTTCAATATAGGTTCTTCTACTGGCTTGTAAGTTTAGACATGTGTTTTAAAGAAATCGACGTGTTCTTGTAAGAATTGACATGGCCTCTCAGCCGATCCATGCGAAGCTGCAACAAGGCAGGTGAGTTGAAGGCGACACAGGTCCGCTGGAGTCTGCGCTGCCAGCTGTTTCTGTAGTGTAGCGGTTATCACATTCGCTTTATGCGCGAATGGTCCCCGGTTCGAAACCGGGCAGAAACATTTGGTGTTTCCAGTTTAGTCTATCGCTAAATATTACCTCGATCTCGTAACTGGTCTTCATCATCGAGGAATAGCAAAAGCCTCAAACTGCAGTGGGCCAGTGGCGCAATGGATAACTAGTCTGACTACGAATTAGGAGATTCCAGGTTCGACTCCTGGCTGGCTCGCAGTTCCTAGTTTTGGAGTCCCCTTTAGTTCAGTGGGTTGGACAGCTGGTTCTTGATGCAGAGCAAAGTGAGCAGGGCTTCATCAATTCTCGTTTCAGCTGTGGTTGCTTATGAAAGCCCCGCCGTCTCAATTTAACTTCAAGCAAAACATAACTTATCTCCAGTTCAGCAAAGTTCAATATCTGATCCTTTGATAAGTTGAGACATCAGTTTTAAAGAAACGGCTTCTTCCAATAAGTTACATGGCCTCTCAGCGGAACCATTAGAAGCTGCAACAATACATTGAGGTCCAACATTGCACAGGGCCACTGATTCCGATAATCCCAGCAGTTTCTGTAGTGTAGTGGTCATCACATTTGCCTAACACGCGAAAGGTCCCCTGTTCGAAACCGGGCAGACACATCGCGTGCTTCTCATTTTGTGTGACGAATGTTTGCACAAAATACCTTTCTTCCTCAATCACGCACGTTCGAGGAACATGAGATTTGGTCTCTCATGAGATATTAAAATTCCTGCAACAAAGTCAGAAATACGGAATATTCAAGACGCCAGGGGAAGAAAAGCCTTTCCTATTTTGCCACGATTCGGATATTAGCCGTTTGTTCATCCACCACAGAATCTTTTGGGTTTACAGATGCAGATGAACATATTTAATCACCATTTCAAACATGTCTAAATGTACGATAAAAGCAACTTACTGCGTATGCGTCAATGGGAAAGAAAAACAGAAAACACAGGACAGTCTCAGCAGGTCTGACAGCCTCTGTGGAGAGAGATGGCAAGTGTCGTTTCGAGTCTGGGTGACTCTTTGTCGAAGCTGGACAACTGGACCTTTGTTCAGGTGCAGACTGGCGGAGTGTGTGGGGGAAGTGGAGGGGAGCGTGAAGCATTGGGCCTCGACAGACGGCCAGCGATGGGTGGAGAAGAAGAAAAATGTGTTGGGTCGAAAGAAAAATGGAATGTAAATGTTTCTAATCAGTGTTAAGAACGGTGCTGACAGAGGCGATTAGAAGATTAGAATGTGTTAATGGCAGATGACAAGAGGAACAAGGGGCGGATTTCACAAGAGGGATGCGATTGGCTAGGGGAATGGGGAGGGGGAGACAATGGGAGAGGAAGACATATCAATGGAAGCAATGAAAATAAGTTGATGGAAATAAACATGTGGTGAAGTGGGAAGAGTGATTTCACGGTGCGCAGTTGTTGAGCCTACTGCAAAATCCGCAAGGCTGTACCGTGCCTATTCGGAGGATGGGGGCTGTTCCTCGGCGTTGTGCTGAGCTACATGGGAACATTGCAGCAGGCCAAGATCGGACATGTGGACATGAGAGCAGGACAGTGAGTTGAAATAGCAAGCGACAGGAGAGTCTGCCGCCAGCTTGTCGAAGGAGCGAAGGTGTTTTGCAAAGCGGTCACCCAGTCGGTATTTAGTCTCTCCAATGCAGAGTAGATGGCGTTGGGATCAGCAAATGCAACAGGCCAGATTGAAGGATGTCTGAAAGTAATGTGTACTCAAAAGGACAGACACAAACGATACTGTAACTGACTTAGAGGAAATGCCAGAGACTTAACTGAATCAGCTTTGGGAAAGAAAAAACGGCCTTCCTGATGGAGAAACAGGAAAAGCCAGTGTGGGAATCCAGGCTCAGTGCGGAATTGCTGTCAGGCCTCCTTTCTTGTACATGAACGATATTTAGACTGCAGCATGTGACACACCATCCGGTATGGAACTTTTGCTCTTTTGAATGAATCCCGCCATCTGCGCCGCAAAGAAATGAAGAAAACATTCACCAACGGTAAACCTCATCAAGGGATTTGAACCCGGGACCTCTCGCAAATTCCGATAGTGAGACACCCAAAGCGAAAATCTTACCCCTAGACCAACGAGGTAACATCCGAAGCATGCTGATATTGCCATCAAAAGTCGATCTAACATCTGCGGTGAAAATACTGCAACAACTCAGGGAGTCAGGCAGCATTTATAGAATTTACAGTGCGGAAGGAGGCCACTCGGCCCATCGTGTCTGCACTGGCTCTTGGAAAGAGCGCCTTGCCCGAGGTCAACATCTCCACCCTATCCCCATCACCCAGTAACCACACCCAACACGAAGGGCAATTTTGGACACTTAGGGCAATTTATCATGGCCAATCCACCTAACCAGCACATCATTGGACTGTGGGAGGAAACCGGAGCACCCGGAGAAAACACAAGCACACACGGGGAGGATGTGCAGACTCCGCACAGACAGTGACCCAAGCCGGAATCGAACCTGGGACCCTGGAGCTGTGAAGCAATTGTGCTATCCACAGTGCTATCGTGATGCCTCTTTATCGACAGGACAACAAAGCTCGTCTTTCACCGTCACCTTTCATTAAAACCGTGACCGGTTAGAAATGTGGTACGTCTTAACCAAGTGAACTCCCGGAGGGGGGAAAAAGAACAACAGGAAAGGGCTCTGATAGGGGGCAAGTCAGGGGCGATTAAATGGGAAAAGGCCTTGGCTTCCCTGGTCACGGAGTGAGGTTCGCATCGAATCTGAGAATAACTACACCACAGAAAGAGGCCATTCGGGCCGCCGCATCTGTGCCAGCTCTCTGTTAGCGCAATGGAAGTGAACAAAGAAAACAAAGATGTTTCTGGAGGAGCAATCGATGGCAGATTGATCAACAACTGCCGCCCGGACACAAAGAACAAGTGGAAACAAGATTCAAACCCAAAGCTGCGATGTAAGGACACGCAGAATGGGTGCAGCATTTACAGTGTGAAACTGCTGAACACACACTGAGTGTGAAAGCTGTATTGAGCCCAGTGGAAAGATGCGCTGCTGTTCCTCGAGTGTCTGTTGAGCTTCTTTGGAACATTTCACGACGCCGAGGTCCGGGAGGTCAGCGTTAAGATCCAGCTCTCCAGTCCGTTCAATTCTCCACTTTGGCTCTGTGGATTAGATGGGTCACGTCCCTGTGGTTAACACAGATCTAGAGCATCAATTCTACCCAAACGCACTCCAGCTCAGACACTATCTCACTGAACAAATTTCCACTCCGACATCAACTCACCAAAGACTCTGGTAGTTAGGTGCTCGCTAACCAGCAATTTGGTTCCATTCAACCTGGATCTAATATGAAGCAAAATCCTGCCTATGCTGGACATATAAAATAAAAACAGAAACTGCTGAATAAACTCGATCTTCATCTGTGGGGAGAGAAACAACATAAACATCCCGAGTCCTGAGAAATCTTTTTCAGAGTGGGCCAATGTAAATCATCCCCGCCGTCAGCATCGCAAACAATTCGTAATCTCTGACCTGGAGTAAAGGGCTTGTCCTTAATTGACACCCACGACCGCTCCCATGGGCATTGATTGAAAATCGCGAGGGATTCTCGCTGCTAGACGAAGGAGCACAAATTTAAGACCGAGCATAAGCAAAATATAACTTATGTTAAGTTCGACATCTCATGGTCTTATATGTTGAGACATCTGTTTTTTTTTTAAACAAAAAGCTGTTGTCTTGTAATAAGTGACCAGGTCTCTCAGCCTCGCCATTAGAATCTGTAGCAACATGCTGAGGTGGTTCATTGCGCAGGCCTGTTGTTTGTCAGTAGTTTCTGTAGTGTAGTGGTTATCACATTCGCCTCACACGCGAAAGGTCCCCAGTCCGGAACAGGGCTGAAACATCAAACGTTTCTCTGACGAACGTCTGCACAAAATACTTCTGTTCCTCAATATTGCCCCAATCTCGGATGTGAGAGGAAAGTGAGACATCGGCTGACATGAGCCACTAAAATTAATTCAACGTTAATGAAATGAAATGAAAATCGCTTATTGTCACGAGTAGGCTTCAATGAAGTTACTGTGAAAAGCCCCTAGTCGCCACATTCCGGCCCCTGTCTGGGGAGGCTGGTACAGGAATCGAACCGTGCTGCTATCCTTTTTTAAAAACCAGCGATTTAGCCTTGTGAGCTAAACCAGCCCCTGATTAAGTCGCACGTACTGAATTTTCGACAGGCAATGAGAAGAAAAGAATCTTCCTATATTGGCTCAGTTCGGATATTAGCAGCAGGTTCATCCACAACAGAATTTCATCGATTTACAGATGCAGATGAACATATTTAATCACCATCTCAAACATGTCTAAATGTACGACAAATCCAACTTACTGCGGATGCTTCAATCAGAAACAAACACAGAAAATACAGGACAATCTCAGCAGGTCTGACAGCCTGTGTGGAGAGAGATGGCAGCTCCCGTTTCCAGTCAAGTTGACTTTGTCAAAGCTGGAGAACTGGAAATGGAGTCAGATTCAGAATATTGTGGATGGGGCGGGGGCATCGTGCCCTAACCGAAGCACACTGTCATTGGCATCGAACGCCAATCTAACATCTGCGGAGAAAGCGGAAAATACTGGAACAACTCAGGGAGTCAGGCGGCATTTGTCGACAGGACAATAAAGCTCAGGAAGAGTCCAGCAGAGGGAGATTGATGAAAGTGAGACTGTCTGTGTGACTGTAATGCATAAAGTGCCCAGCAGAGGGTGATTGCTAAAATTGAGACTCTGGTTGTGTGCGTGTGTGTAATACATGAAGGGTCCAGCAGAGGGAGATTGCTGAAAGTGAGACTGTGTGTGTGTAATGCATTCACCTGAGGAAGGAGCAGTGCTCCGAAAGCTCCTTTTTGAAACAAACCTGTTGGACTTTAACTTGGTGTTGTAAGACTTCTTACTGTGCTCACCCGAGTCCAACGCCGACATCTCCACATCGTGTGTAATGCATAAAGGTTCCAGCAGATGGAGTGAGACTGTGGTTGTGTGTGTGTATGGTGATGCAGAGTGAGTCCAGCAGAGGGAGATTGCTGAAAGTTAGACTGTGTGTGTGTGTATGTGTGTGTAATGCATAAACGGTCCAGCAGATGGAGATTGCTAATAGTGAGACTGTGTGTGTGTGTATGTGTGATGCAGAGAGAGTCCAGCACAGGGAGATTGCTGAAAGTGAGATTGTGTGTGTGTGTGTGCAATACCTAAAGGGTCCAGCAGATGGAGATTGCTAAAAGTGAGACTGTGGTTATGTGTGTGTGTGTGTGTGTGTGTAATGCATAAAGGATCCAGCAGATGGAGATTGCTTAACATGAGACTGTGGTTGTGTGCGTGTGTATGCAGTGATAATAATAAAATATGTGTGTGTTTGATTGAGTTTGGCTGCCCTCTTGCAAATCTCGCCCTTTCACTGCATTCTGTCTTCAATGACAACAGAAACGTAATGGCCACAGCCTACGTCTGCACAGTATGGATTCTGTAAACAGTTTTCCATAGCAAAGAGAATCCTCTAAAATAAAGGAGACATTCTTATTTATGCCACCAGGTGGCAGGATAGTCTGCTGAATGCTCAGCCCCTTCTCTTGCGGTATCACTGCACACTGTCACACTTATACCTCTCTCACTATGTCCGGGTCTGCATCGATCTGCTCAGTCTCATTTTAATTTCAGAAGACACCATGGCAAACCAGTCTCAGGTGTTGGGTTCAGTTGTTTTTTTTCAATGACTCTTGCTCCCTCCACTGCCTCCTCTCTTGTTAGATATGCCCAGAGGAATCTAAACAAGCTTCGCTCTAAAGTTCCTGGTTAGGTGGCAGTTTAATAACTGCGCTTCCTCTCTTGTCCTGCTCCTCACTATAAAGAGGAGAGTCAAGTTCTACATCAGTGTTCTAACTCTTGCAAATACGCCTTGCAGATGGATCTCCCGATAGGATTCATCGCCTTCGTTCTGACAGCAATCGTCTCCGGTGAGTTACTGTTCAGATTCACATTGATCAGCCCCAAGAAATGCTTCTATCTTTAATCTTGTTCTTCAGAGAAAAATATTACTAGTGGTTCAGTTTGGTTAATTATTCTCATTGATTAAATTCCAAGAAATCCTGTTATAATTCTATATTTAATGTTGATTGTCCTAGGAAAATGCAAAGCAATGTTCCTAGTGGTTGAGTGTCTTTAATCAGTGGAACTTCATAAGTAGTCCTTTTTTTTCATAGAATTTACAGTGCAGAAGGAGGCCACTCGGCCCATCGAGTCTGCAGCGGCTCTTGGAAAGAGCACCCTACCCAAGGTCCACACCTCCACCCTATCCCCGTAACCCAGTAACCCCACCCAACACTGAAGGCAATTTTGGACACAAATGGGAATTTATCATGGCCAATCCACCTAACCTGCACATCTTTGGGCTGTGGGAGGAAACCGGAGCACCCGGAGGAAACCCACGCACACACAGGGAGGATGTGCAGACTCCGTACAGACAGTGACCCAAGCCGGGAATCGAACCTGGGACCCTGGAGCTGTGAAGCAATTGTGCTATCCACAATGCTACCGTGCTGTCCATTTGTAAGTTTACTGGTGAAGAAAGTAAAAGCTAGGCATCATAGATCTAAACGGCTCAACAAGGCTCCCTCAATAGGACCTTCCAAACCCAGGACCACTACCAGCTGGAAGGTCGGGGGTTGCAGATGGTCAAGGAACGCTATCACCTCAAATTCCACCCCCAATCCGCACACTACACCCATATGAAACTATAATCACCTTTCTTCTGGAGTTACTGGGTCAAAGTTCAGGTGAACAGCAAAGATGTGAATGTTAGGTGTATTGACCATGTTACAAAACTGTTCAGTCCTGTCCAACGATGTGCAGGTTTGGTGGATTAGCCATGTTAAATTCCCCCTCAGTGTGAGGGATATGCAGGTCAGATGATGTTACGGAGATAGAGTCGGAAATGGATAGGAGTAGAGTGCACATTTGGTAAATCGGGGGTAACACGATGGGCTCAATGGTCTCCTTCTCCCCTGCTGGCATTCCAAAATAAATACTGGCCCAGATGATGTCGCTTGCAACCCAGGACAGATTAAATCGCAAAGTCGTTATCTGGTATTTTATTTCCACGAGGAATAGTGATAATGTGGGACTTTATCACATGCAGTGCCTAGGGTGAGTAGTGGCTAAGATTTTCAGGCGTGGGCGAAAATAATAGACGGCTGTTCTGAAAGATTGGGAATAGGCTATGTTGGGGGAGGGGTTGATGAACGCCAGTATCAGCCCAATAGGTCAAATGGCCTGTTTCTGGGTTAATAAATTCAATGTGATTGCATCAAGTGTTATTCATCCCCCCTCAACCCCCCACATGGCGGGTATTATTTCATGTTGCAGATGTTGCCGTGGTGAGCCAGCAGGTCACCCAATCTCCGCCCACGCTGCTGGCGATGGAAGGCTCCTCCGTCACCATGAACTGCAGCACCAACATCTTGCTGAGTTTCGCACAGTGGTACCGATATCGTCGAGGGGGGAATCCACGACTGCTGGCCACCTCCAAGGGCAGCACGGTGCCAACAGAGAGAATAGGGGCTACCCTCCATCGAGCCCAGAAACGCAGCAGTCTGGCCATCCGAGATATCACGGGGACGGATACAGCCAGCTACATCTGTGTAGTCATAAGCACCGTGTTGCCACCTGAGGGAGAGTCAATACAAAAACTCTGAAAGAATAGAGCAAGGCGGCCACCCAGCATCAACATGAGAAAGCAAGGCAGCTTATCCTCTCTGACTATCACACAAAAAGGGAAAATGTAGCGAATGGGCCAGTTACTGTCTGTAGAGGATTGAACATCTGTTAGTTCCATTAATTACCATGTCCATACCATTGGAACTGGCCGAGGTCTACTCCCTACACCCAGTCAATATTATTTTGGTAATAAAATGGCTGTAATGAGGAATAACTTTTCCATCACAAACTCCACTTCCATTAGTTATGCCATACTTGGAGTATAGTGTTCAATTCTGGTCGCCACACTACCAGAAGGATGTGGAGGCTTTAGAGAGGGTGCAGAAGAGATTTACCAGGATGTTGCCTGGTATGGAGGGCATTAGCTATGAGGAGCGGTTGGAATAAACTCGGTTTGTTCTCACTGGAAAGACGGAGTTTGAGGGGCGACCTGATAGAGGTCTACAAAATTATGAGGGGCATAGACCGAGTGGATAGTCAGAGGCTTTTCCCCAGGGTAGAGGGGTCAATTACTACGGGGCATAGGTTTAAGGTGCGAGGGGCAAGGTGTAGAGGAGATGTACGAGGGAAGTTTATTTACACAGAGGGTAGTGGGTGCCTGGAACTCGCTGCCGGAGGAGGTGGTGGAAGCAGGGACGATAGTGACGTTTAAGGGGAACGTTGAGAAATAGATGAATAGGATGGGAATAGAGGGATACGGACCAGGAAAGTGTAGAAGATTTTAGTTTAGTCGGACAGCATGGTCGGCACAGGCTTGGAGGGCTGAAGGGCCTGTTCCTGTGTTGAGCCTTTCTTTGTTCTTTTTATTCATTTCCTTATCTTTCTTTCTATTTTGCTACCAGATTTCCAAGTCTATTATGTCCGAATTTGCAGATGATACAGCGTTGGGTGGGTTGGTAAACTGTGCAGAGGATGCATAGATTCTCCAGCGGGAGTTGGACAGGCTCAGTGAGTGGGTGTATGAATGGCAGATGCAGTATATTGTGGATGCATGTGTGGTTACAAATAGGAAGGCAGATTATTGCATGAATGTGTGTAAATTGAGAGAGGGAGCGACTCATCAAGACCTTATTGACCACATCGCTGAAAGTAGGCACAGGGGTACAACAGGCAGTAAAGAAGGCAAATGGTACGTAGGCCTTCATAACCAGAGGATTGGAGTATAGGTGTAGATGTGTTTTACTGCAATTTTATTGGGCACTAGTGAGGCTGAACTTGCCCGTTTTGATGTCCTTATGTGAGGAAGGATGTTCTTGCTAAGGAGGGAACGAAGGTTGACCACGCAAATTCCTGGGATGGAGGGACTCTCATATGAGGAGAGACTGCGTCATTATGGATTAGATTCCTTTGCATTTAGAGGGGATTAGGCTGGGTAGATTCAGAAAGAGTGTTCGCGATGATGGACGAGTCCTGGACTCGGGGTCAAACTTTGAGGACTGAAGTGAGGAGAACTGTCTCCTCCCAGAGAACATAGAAAATACAGCACAGAACAGGCCCTTCGGCCCACGATGTTGTGTCTTAGATTAAGAACAAATTAATCTACACTCCATTATTCTACCCTAATCCATGTACCTATCCAAAAGCCGCTTGAAGGTCCCTAATGTTTCCGACTCAACTACTTCCACAGGCAGTGCATTCCATGCCCCCACTACTCTCTGGGTAAAGAACCTACCTCTGACATCCCCTCTATATCTTCCACCATTCACCTTAAATTTATGTCCCCTTGTAATGGTTTGTTCCTCCCGGGGAAAAAGTCTCTGACTGTCTACTCTATCTATTCCCCTGGTCATCTTAAAAACCTCTATCAAGTCGCCCCTCATCCTTCTCCGTTCTAATGAGAAAAGGCCTAGCACCCTCAACCTTTCCTCGTAAGACCTACTCTCCATTCCAGGCAACGTCCAGAGTGGTGAATCTGTGGAATTCGCGACGAAAGAAAGTAGTTGAGGCCAAAATGTGTAATTTCAAGAAGGGATTAGATACAGTTCTTGGGGCTAAAGGAGTAGGGATGTGTTATTGCAATTGAATAGGCATTGGTGAGGCCACACCTGGGCTACTGTGTCCCCTTTAGATATCCTTATCTGAGGAAGGATGTTCTTGCTATGGAGGGAGGGGAGGTTGACCAGGCTGATTCCTGGGATGGCGGGACTGTTGTATGAGGAGAGACTAAGTCATTATGCTGGGCATTGCCCCGCTGTCTCTCCCCCCTCCTCCCCCTTCCAGAAAGTCTGATCTAAAGAGGGTGTGGAACCTCCACTCAATTGTCTCCTTCTCTGTCCTGCAGGCACCCTGACTGAATCAGCAGCCATTGACCAGCCAGAGGTGGAGCTGAGTGTCCAGCAGGGAGGCAGCGTCACCATCACCTGCTCCTACACAGGGGTGCGGAGAGCTTGCCTGTTTTGGTACCGGGACCCCCTCTCCCTGGGGGGGAGCCTCCAGTACATTCTCATCCGCTGCACAGACGGATTCAGTGACAGTGCCGGCTACTCCAGGCGCCGCTTCACCTCGTCCCTGACCAAAACCTACAGAGTCGTCAGTCTCACAGTCTCCCAGGTGTCGGCCGCGGACTCCGGGAAGTACTTTTGTGTCTTAAGCACACAGTGGTGCATTCAGGGAAACAGACTGTACATAAACTGAAGGTGCTTCTCCCAGACAGCGAGAACTCTGGACAACATGTGTAATCTCAATGCCCAGTGTCAGTGTGTGGGCCTGTTGTAATGGTCCAGCGTGGACACGGGGATAGACAGGCAGACAGACAGGCAGATAGATTCACAGACACTTAGAGAGAGTCACAGACACTTAGAGAGTCACAGACACTGAGTGAGATTCACAGACACTGAGAGAGTCATAGGCACTGAGAGATTCTGAGGCATTTAGAGAGATTCACAGACATTTAGAGAGATTCACAGACACTTAGAGAGAATCACAGACACTTAGAGAGATTCACAGGCACTGAGAGAGTCACAGGCACTGAGAGAGAGTCACAGACACAGAGAGATTCAGAGACATTTTGAGAGATTCACAGACACTTCGAGTGATTCACAAACACTGAGAGAGATTCACAGACATTTAGAGAGATTCGGACACTTGGAGAGATTCACAGACACTGAGAGAGATTCACAGACACTGAGAGATTCAGACACTTAGAAAGATTAACATACACCCAGAGAGAGAGTCACAGACACTTAGAGAGAGTCACAGACACTGAGAGAGAGTCACAGACACTTAGAGAGAGTCACAGACACTGAGAGAGAGTCACAGACACTGAGAGAGAGTCACAGACACTGAGAGAGAGTCACAGACACATAGAGAGATTCAGAGACACAGAGAGATTCAGAGACACTTAGAGAGATTCAAACATTTAGAGAGATTCACAGACACTTAGAGAGAATCACAGACACCACGCACACACGGGGAGGACGTGCAGACTCCGCACAGACAGTGACCCAGCCGGACCCTGGAGCTGTGAAGCATTTATGCTAACCACCATGCTACCGTGCTGCCCTTAGATACATAGACACTTAGAGAGATTCACAGACACTTAGAGAGATTCACATACACTGAGAGAGAGTCACAGACACTTAGAGAGAGTCACAGACACTTAGAGAGATTCACAGACACTGAGAGAGAGTCACAGACACTTAGAGAGAGTCACAGACACTGAGAGAGAGTCACAGGCACTGAGAGAGTCACAGACACATAGAGAGAGTCACAGACACTGAGAGAGAGTCACAGACACATAGAGAGAGTCACAGACACTGAGAGAGAGTCACAGACACTTAGAGAGAGTCACAGACACGTAGAGAGTCACAGACACTGAGAGAGAGTCACAGACACTGAGAGAGAGTCACAGACACATAGAGAGAGTCACAGACACTGAGAGAGAGTCACAGACACATAGAGAGAGTCACAGACACTGAGAGAGAGTCACAGACACATAGAGAGAGTTACAGACACTGAGAGAGAGTCACAGACACTGAGAGAGAGTCACAGACACTGAGAGAGAGTCACAGACACATAGAGAGAGTTACAGACACTGAGAGAGAGTCACAGACACTGAGAGAGAGAGTCACAGACACTGAGAGAGAGTCACAAACACTTAGAGAGAGTCACAGACACTTAGAGAGAGACACAGGCACTGAGAGAGAGTCACAGACACTTAGAGAGAGACACAGGCACTGAGAGAGAGTCACAGACGCCAAGAGATTCAGAGACATTTAGAGAGATTCGGGCACTTAGAGAGATTCACAGACACTGAGAGAGAGTCACAGACACTGAGAGAGATTCAGACACTTAGAGAGATTCACAGACACTGAGAGATTCACAGACACTGAGAGAGAGTCACAGACACTTAGAGAGAGTCACAGACACTGAGAGAGAGTCACAGACACTGAGAGAGAGTCACAGACACATAGAGAGAGTCACAGACACTTAGAGAGATTCAGACACATAGAGAGAGTCACAGACACTGAGAGAGAGTCACGGACACATAGAGAGAGTCACAGACACTTAGAGAGATTCAGACACATAGAGAGAGTCACAGACACTGAGAGAGAGTCACAGACACATAGAGAGAGTCACAGACACTGAGAGAGATACAGACACTTAGAGAGATTCACAGACACTGAGAGAGAGTCACAGACACTTAGAGAGAGTCACAGACACTGAGAGAGAGTCACAGACACTGAGAGAGTGTAACAGACACATAGAGAGATTCACAGACACTTAGAGAGATTCACAGACACTGAGAGAGATTCACAGACACTGAGAGAGAGTCACAGACACTGAGAGAGATTCAGACACTTAGAGAGATTCACAGACACTGAGAGAGAGTCACAGACACTTAGAGAGAGTCACAGACACAGAGAGATTCAGACACTTAGAGAGATTCACAGACACTGAGAGAGAGTCACAGACACATAGAGAGAGTCACAGACACAGAGAGATTCACACACACTGAGAGAGAGTCACAGACACAGAGAAATTCAGACACTTAGAAAGATTCACAGACACACTGACCGATGCGTTAACACACTAAACAGATATATGGTCACTACACAGATGGATATGTAGACACACCAACTGATGGATTATCAACCGAAGGAGATTTGGAGGGGATTTGTGGAGAAGTCCTTTTGTCCCATGGGGTACAGGGAGATTGGAAGCCACTGAATGAATGGCTGACAGAGGAGGAATCCTCAGCACATTTAAGAAGCATTTCAAACGCCATAGCAGATAAGGTTAAGGGGAAATGCTGGAAACAGGAATTCAGAGCGGATGGGTGTTTGATGATCCCTAACCATAGTTTGTGTCACAACATCTGACGAAGGAGCAGTGCACCGAAAGCTTGCGATTTCACATCAACCTGTTGGACTTTAACCTTGGGAGACTTCTCTGTCTGCAGCCTGAAACCCCCCCTTGCAGTGTCGGGTGGAGAGCGGTAGATGGCGCCTTCGCCCGTGGATTTGTGGCGCCTCCACCCGCCCAATCCATCGCGCGGTGGATTAACACCAGCAATGTGTGGGTGTCGATATGGTGATTATTTTCTTTATGAATTTAGAGTACCCGATTCATTTTTTCCAATTAAGGGGCAATTTAGCGTGGCCAATACACCAACTCTGCACATCTTTGGGTTGTGGGGGCGAAACCCACACAGACACGGGGAGAATGTGCAAACTCCACACGGTCAGCGACCCATAGCCGGGATCGAACTTGGGACCTCAGCGCCGTGAGGCTGCAGTGCTAACCCACTGAGACACCGTGCTGCCTCTGATGTGGTCATTATCACCAATGAGAATGCGCTGGATTTGGTTAATAGAGACTTGGTTGACACTGACTCTGCATTGATGAGGATGTGGTCGAGTGTTGACAGTGTCTCCCAGTTCAGGCAGCCAATAGTGTGTGTCTTGTCAAACCCGCCCTCTCTGTACAAACCCTTGCAAGTGGAGGATGAGGATCCATCAATCTGCCCAGCGCTCTGTTCAGTGAGTGTCTGGAGGGAGGCATAGAGGGGTGTGTGCCTCAACACAGGCTCTAGGAGTATGGAGTCAGTTCTAACTCTCAGTGTCTTTCTTCCCTTCTTAACCTGTGAGTAAATGGATATTTTCAGAGAATTTGCCACCTGTCCGTTTTGCATTAACCGATCCTTGAGGAGTTACACAAACTGGATTCACCTCACTTTAATGTTTGCTTCTTCACTATTACAGGTATCCAGGCGGAAGTGGTGTTGACCCAGCCTGAGGCAGAGACGGGGATCGCAGGGACCACCCTGACCCTGTCCTGTAAGACCAGCGGGTTTGACCTTGGGGACTACTACATGTACTGGTACCGACACATTCCCGGGAAGGGTCTGGAATGGTTAGCTCGTTACTATTCTGAAAATGACAAGAATTACAATCCAGCCATTGATGGACGAGTTACTGCTTCCAAGGACCTTTCAAACAACATATTCTCCCTCTCTATCAGGGCATCAAGAGTAATAGACAAAGCTACTTATTACTGTGCACATTGGCACAGTGAGACAGGTTACTTCCAGCCCTGTGCAAAAACCCACAATGAGGAAATGTGGTCATTTCCCGCAGTATCTGACAGCAATCACTCCACCATCCATATCATTTCATAGAAACAAATCGACCAGCTGGAGTTGACGGTTCAGTTTCAAAGAACAAAGAAGAATTACAGCACAGGAACAGGCCCTTCGGCCCTCCAAGCCTGCACTGATCCAGATCCTCTATCTAAAACTGTCGCCTATTTTCTAAGGATTTGTATCCCTCTGCTCCCCGCCCATTCATGTATCTGTCTAGAT
The DNA here is from genome assembly GCF_902713615.1 of Scyliorhinus canicula. Taxonomy (NCBI): domain Eukaryota; kingdom Metazoa; phylum Chordata; class Chondrichthyes; order Carcharhiniformes; family Scyliorhinidae; genus Scyliorhinus; species Scyliorhinus canicula. Next base: position 126,818 of record NW_024055500.1, read on the forward strand.
ACATCTTAAATGAAGCTATCGTGCCCGCCTCTAGCACCTCCGCCAGCGATGCATTCCAGCCGCCCACCACCCTCTGCGTAAGGAACTTTCCATGCATATCTCCCTTAACCTTTTCCCCTCTCACCTTGAACTCGTGATCCCGAGTCATTGAATCCCCCACTCTGGGAAAAAGCTTCTTGCTATCCACCTTGTCTATACCGCTCATGATTTTGTAGACCTCAATGAGACCTCAACCTCCGTCTTTCTAATGAAAATAATCCTAATCTACTCAACCTCTCTTCATAGCTAGCGCCCCCCATACCAGGCAACATCCTGGAGAACTTCCTCTGCACCCTCTCCAAAGCATCCACATCCTTCTGGTAATGTGGCGACCAGAACTGCACGCAGTATTCCAAATGTGGCCTAACCAAAGTCCTATACAACTGTAACATGACCTGCCGACTCTTGTACTCAATTCCCCTTCCGATGCAGGAAAGCAGGCTGTATGCCTTCTTGACCACTCTATCGTTTGTATTTTTCGCTCTATTTCGATGCAACTTTTGCCTCCCCACCCTAATAACGACCAGCTGTGGGGAAGATGTGCTCAGCTTTGGGGAGCCAATAAACAAAGTATAGTCATTTAAAAAAAACAAATTAGGGACAGAGGGATTTGTGGACAAATCATTCACCCAGAGGGTTGGGAACCTGGAACTCTGCCTTGAAGGCTGGGCTTTGAGGTTGCATGGACATTTGAAACATCGTAGTGTATAAGGCTATCCAGTGTTGGGAAATAGGATTAGAATAGAGAGTGTTTGATGGTCCCCAATCACAGCTATTCCCATGGCAGCTATCTGCTCAATCAAGAAGATGCTCAACAGGAACGTAGAAAGGCACACGAGGCAAACCATTCAGAACCATCGCCACTGCCATCTAGAATGACAAGGGCAGTAGATACCTGGGAACAGCACCATCTAGAGGTTCCCCTCCCAGTCACTCACCAGGGGGACTAATAATATTCCCCAGACTCTCCACATAACTGCAAAATACAAGGTTTGTTGGCACAGTTGGGATACGGAATTCCCGTGCTAAATGGATGGTGGAGCAGATTCAGCAATAACTTGCATTGAATATTAAATATACGGTTGAATAGGTCAATGTTGTTGCCGGAGTGGGGTCTAATGCCCATCGAAGTTTACTTGTGTATCTCTGACAGATACAAACAGTAATTTTGATCTGACTGTAATTTTAACACCAAGTCGCATTAAAACATTCGACTAACACAGACCTGCACCAGTCACTAAAGGAGATTTAAGTTCCTGCTGGTATTGTTAACTGGAACATTAGGAATGTGCTTCAAATCGCTTCATTGAACAATGGGTTATTGCTGACTTTATGTAACAGAGACTTTGCTGGGGCTCGCTCAGTACTGATGAGGATGTGGTCGTGTGTTGACAGTGTCTCCCTGTTCAGGCAGCCAATAGTGTGTGTCTTGCCAAACCCGCCCTCTCTGTACAAACCCTTGCGAGGGGAGGATGAGGAGCCATCAATCTGCCCAGCGCTCTGTTCAGTGAGTGACTGGAGGGAGGGATAGAGGGGTGTCTGCCTCAACACAGGCTCTAGGAGTATGGAGTCAGTTCTATCTCTCAGCGTGTTTCTATGCGTCTTATCCTGTGAGTTGATGGATATTTTCAGAATTTGTAAAGTCTCTGTGTTCCATTAATCTCTCCTTAGCGATTTACAGAAACTGGATTTACCTCACTATATTATGTGCCTTATCCATTTTACAGGTGTCAAGGCGGAAGTGGTGCTGACCCAGCCAGAGGGAGAGAAGGGGGTCGCAGGCCAATCACTGACCCTGTCCTGTAGAACCAGCGGGTTTGACCTTGGGAGCTACTACATGTACTGGTACCGACAGATTCCCGGGAAGGGCCCGGAATGGTTAGCTCGTTACTATTCTGAAAGTAACAATAATTTCAACCCGGAGCTTGGTGGACGAGTTACTGCTTCCAAGGACCTTTCAAACAACATATTCTCTCTCTCTATTGGGAAACTGGCAATAGCAGACAGAGCTACTTATTACTGTGCTCAGAGACACAGTGGAATGTATCACACCCAGCCCTGTGCAAAAACCCTGAATGAGGAAATGAGGTCATTCAATCTGATCATCAAACAGCAATCACTCCACCGCTGATATAATTTGTAGAAGCAAATTTCCGTGTTGGAGTTGAATCTTCTGACTCTTTATAACGTTTGCCTCCCCGCTCAAATAGTGACCAGCTGTGTCGAAGTTGTGTCCCATTCTGGGGAGCCCAGAAATATTGTAAAGTGATAGAACAAAATTAAAATCGCAATCGGCAAATTAAAGACACATGTGCTTACCGAGCAACCTGTAGGTGGATCTGCATTGTTACCAGCTAGGCTTGGACCACGTGTTGGAGAAGGGTATTCAAATCAGCGCCTAGTTTCATTTGATTGATTGATTGATTTGATTTATTGTCACATGTACCGAAGTGCAGTGAAAAGTATTTTTCTGTGGCCGAGGGATCGTACACAGTCCGTACATAGTAGACAAAGTGAAGAATCCACAGAGTACATTGACTAATGGTACATCGACGAACAGTGATTGGTTACAGTGCGGAACAAGGGGCCAAACAAAGCAAATACTTGAGCAAGAGCAGCATAGGGCGCCGTGGATAGTGTTCTTACAGGGAACAGATCAGTCCGAGGGGGAGTCGTTGAGGAGTCTTGTAGCTGTGGGGAAGAAGCTGTTCCGATGTCTGGATGTGCGGATCTTCAGACTTGCATTTTTCTCTGCATTTTGGTCAATGCCCACCCGATAGGCTGAATGGTCTCTTTCTGAACCGTAACCGCACAGACAGTGACAAGCCGGGAATCGAACCTGGGACCCTGGAGTGTGTGAGTCCACACTGTGCTCCCGTGCTGCCCTTACAGGCCACATAGTTGAAGGGGTTGGCAATAGGCCAATCAGAGATGTGCACATCCCATTAATGTACATGCGTTTGTTTCTCAAAGTTGAATATAAAGCCCTATGTTATCACAGTGCTGTAGAGTAAGTTGATTCCATTAGGGACACACATTCTTGCTCTTATTATAGATGCGCTGGTACAAATGTGACTGCAGAGCTCGGAGTGTATCCGTCCCATTAAACGGTGAATAAAGTGGCCCATTCCTTCATACAGGAGAACTGATGGCGGTGTTGTAGATTGTGAAAGAGAGGGTAGATGCTGGGGAGCACCGTCCACATGTGGGGACGATCTAAACAGAGGTGTGGTTATTCAACATTGTAAAGAACCAATGCAGAGAGTGTTCCTGGAGGAACTTCCTTGCACAAAGAGTAGCGAGAACGTGGTAGGGTCTCTATGTGAAATGTATTATGGCTGATTATTTGGATGCATTCGTGGGGATGTCAGATGAACACATGAAATCACCACAGTGATATTGGAGGCCATTCAGCCAATCAAAGCTATACCGACCCTCTGGAAGAGCACCCTGGCCCCAGGTCCCCTCAACCGCCGTATCCCTGTAGCTGCAAATATCCTTTGTGGACATTTAGCTTGACCACTCCCCCTGCACAACGTTGGACTGTTGGAAACCCTCACAGGCACTGGGAGAACGTGCAAACTCCACATAGACAGTCACCTGTCATGATATGCAGACATGCAGATAATGATATACACACAGGCACAGACAGGCAGCTAATGGACACACAGAACAGGACATGACCAATGAGCAGGCAGGACATTCAGGGGTGGTATCTCACTATAAAAGGCACGAGGCACTCACACTCCGCCTCTTCCTACTGATGAACATCCACAGAGTGAGTCAGGGTGTATGTACAGTATCACACCTCACGCACGTGGCTAAGAGCTAGTCTCGTTCAATCAGAGAGTAACCACACTAAGGTTAGCAGAGAGTCGAACTCATAGGGAACTGTGCTACTGTTTCAATAAATCAGATTGAACTAACTTCAAGATCTGGAGTATTTTTTCGTTAAAGCTGCATCCAGTTGCAGCCCGTGTTATCCCAGAGTACATAACATGACATCACCCAAGGTCGGTATCGAACCCTGGCCCCTGGCTCTGTGAGGCAGCATTGCTAACCACTGAGCCACCGTGACGCCTGGGAGGAATGTGAAAAATAAAATGACACAGATATGGGATAAAGTAGGGAATGTGACGAGGCTCATGTGGTGCATTTACAACAACATAATAAATAAGAACTGCAATTACTCATTCGTCATTTCGAGGTTGCAATGTTATTTAATAAGATTGTGGATGACCATCTGCAGCAAATCCACCATCGTGAACTCTCTCCTATCTGAACTGCAAACTGACCTGCGGTTCAAATGCACCCAAAGACTGAGCAGACACCGTTCTCTGGTGCAGAACATTATAAATCTCCATCTTCGCAGCCTCTTAGCGTCCTCTCCTCGTCACATCTTGTATTCCAGTCTGGCGTTGTGACATATGCAAAACTAGATACATTATTGCGTTGCATCTTAGTGCATATCGTTGGTATAGATTGTAAATGGTCCCATCAAAGATCCTTGAAGCATTCCGAGTATTGGAACCTGCCAATTTTAAAATGCCGCATGTAAGGTGGGGCGATGGTATTGTTAGTGAACTAGTAAAGCCACTAACTGGGATAGAAGCAAATTACTGCCGATGCTGTCATCTGAAACAAAACAGAAAATGCTGGAAACTCTCAGCAGGTCATCATAGAATTTATATTCGGCCCATCGATTCTATGCCTGCCCTTGGAAAGAGCATCCCACTCAAGCACACCTCTCCGCCACCCGATCCCCTTCACCCAGTAACCCCAATTAACTTTTTTGTCGACACTAAGGAAAATTTAGCACGGCCAATCCACCTAGCCCGCACATGTTTGGAGGAAACCGGAGCACCCGGAGGAAACCCACGCACACACGGGGAGAACGTGCAGACTCCGCACAGACAGTGACCCAGCCGGGAATCGAACCTGTGGACCCTGGAGCTGTGAAGCAACTAGAACATAGATCAGAACAGGCCCTTCGGCCCTCGATGTTGTGCCGAGCAATGATCACCCTACTCAAACCCACGTATCCATCCTATACCCGTAACCCAACAACCCCACCCCCCCCCTAACCTTACTTTTTAGGACACTACGAGCAATTTAGCATGGCCAATCCACCTAACCTGCACATCTTTGGACTGTGGGAGGAAACCGGAGCACCCGGAGGAAACCCACGCACACACAGGGAGGACGTGCAGACTCTGCACAGACAGTGACCCAGCCGGGAACCGAACCTGGGACCCTGGAGCTGTGAAGCATTTATGCTAACCACCATGCTACCGTGCTGCCCGACAGCCTCTCTGGAGAGAGAACAGAGCTAAAGTTTGAGGTCTGGGTGACTCTTTGTCCAGGGTCTCTGCAGATCAGGGTTCGAAACCAGGTGTTTTTGATACTGTAATTTAAGCTCTGATTATGGGCATTAACCCATTACCCAACCCTCTATCTGTGCAAACATAATCATTTATTTTGCCTATGGCACTCATATGTTGCTTCTTATCAAACAGATATTTGTAAATCCAATTATATGACATCGACTGGCTTCCCATGGTCTATCCTGCTGTTTGTATCATAAAACAAAGTTCATAACTTCATCCAATGGTGAATTTGATGCCCACAGGGTCTGGTTTAGCACGGTGGGCTAAGACAGCTGGCTTGGAATGCAGAATAAGACCAGCAGCGCAGGTTCAATTCCCATTCCAACCTCCCCAAACAGGCGCCGGAATGTAGCAACTGGGGACTTTTCGCAGTAACCTCCTTCAAGCCTACTTCTGACAATAAATGATTATTATTATTAATTCCTTTCGTATCCCGGCCTTGGATCGTGTGGAGTTTGCACATTCTCCCCGTGTCTGCGTGGGTTTCGCCCCCACAACCCAAAGATGTGCAGGTTAGGTGAATTGGCCATGCTAAATTGCCCCTTAATTGGAAAAAATAATTGGGTACTCTAAATTTTAAAAAAAATTAATTTCTTTCGTAAAACCATATTGATATTCATGGACCCTGCTCTCATTTTCCAATCGCATTCTAAATATTGCCTTACTAACAGATTCTAGCAACTTCACGCCTACTACTTAATAATCCTTACTATTTTCTCAAGTAGGCTAACATGAACACTGCAATGAACATACTGTGAAAAGCCCTTAATCATCACATTCCGGCGCCTGTTTGGGTACACAGAGAGAGAACTCAGAACGTCCAATTGGCCGAACAAACATATAATTCGGGACTTCTGGGAAGAAACCTGAGCACCCGGAGCAAACCAACGCAGACACGGGGGAGAACGTGCAGACTCCGTGCAGAGTTACCCAAGCCGCGAATCGACCCTGGAGCTGTGAAGCAATAGTGATGCTAATCCAACTGACCAGTACTTAACTGTTTTCCCTCTCTGCCTTCTTTCTTCAAGAGCAACCTCATTAAATGCACGAGGAAATGAAATACAAATAGAACGTTATGTTGGTCACGTTACAGCCCTTGGCACTGACTTCAGCAGCTTTAGATTGTGATCTTTCTCCTCGATCTGAAACCTTTTTTTAGAACACCACATTCACGTATCGCCTCAATGCAACCGTCCTTCCCTCACCAAGCCATTTGTCTTTTGTTCTTAAATGTTCACATTGCCTGCTCCCACAGCTAAAATTTAATATCTACAACATTCTCCCTCTCTTCAGTTCTGACGAAGACCCTGAAGAACTCGAATCGATAGCTCTAATTTATCTCCTTCCAGATGCTCCCTTACCTGCTGAGTTTTTGTCGGAATCTTCTATTCTTGTTTCAAATTGGAGCCTCCGCAGTAGTTTTTTCACATTAAATCGTTATGTTGATGGTTCAGATGAAGAACGCGCCGCACAGTGGTTAGCATTGCTGCCTACGGCGCTGAGGACCCGGGTTCGAATCCCGGCTCTGGGTCACTGTCCGTGTGGAGTTTGCACATTCTCCCCGTGTCTGCGTGGGTTTCGCCCCCACAACCCAAAGATGTGCAGGTTAGGTAAATTGGCAATGCTAAATTGCCCCCTAATTGGAAAGAATAATTGGGTACTCTAAATTAAAAAACAAAACAAACAAAAAAGATGAAGAACGCTCCTTTGTCTCATAAGAAACACTACGGACAATTTAGCCTGAGTGCTCTGTACATTGTGCGCAAAATACAAGATATAAAAGTGAACGTGTGTCTCTGTCACTGTGTTGACTGTAGATAGAATCACAGAATAATACAATGCAGGGGAGGCCATTCGGCCCATCGAGTCTGCACCAACGCATGAAACACCCCTGACCTGCCTACCTAATGCCATTTGTCAGCCCTTGACCCATCGCCTTGGATCTAGTGACGTGCCAAGTGCGCATCCAGGTATTTCTGATGAATGTAGAACCCGCCTCTGCCACCCTCCCAGGCAGTGCATTCCACACCGTCACCACCCTCTGGGTAAACTTTCCTCAAATCCCCCTTGAACCTCCTCTGCCCCTCACCTTGAACTCGTGTCCCCTCGTAGCTGAACCTTCAACTAAGGAGAACAGTTGCATCCTATGCACCCTGTCCATGCCCCTCATAACCTTGTGCACCTCGATCAGGTCGCCTCTCAGCCTTCTCTGCTCCACCGACAACAACTGGGTTATATAGCACCTCAACTGGAGGTTATGTGTAAATTGCTTGTGACGCGTCTGTACCGGAAGTATGTATCAAACCGAGGCAAAGGGAACTCTGAATAGAAAATAGGACAGGAAGCAGCAGCTCTTGCATTCAGAATTTCTATATCCCCGGTGTTTCCAATGTGAAGACAAATAACAACCTCTGCATCAGTACACCACATTATATTTAGAAAGAGAACTTTATCCATTTTGTCATCTTTCAGCCTTAGATGTGTGTGAAGACATTATAATAATCTTTGTTGTCACAAGTAGGCTTACATTAACACTGCAATGAAGTTACCGTGAAACGCTCCATGTCTTTGCAACCTCTGGGGTCCGCTGGCAAGTTTTCTCCTTTCCCCTGACACGCTCCATAAACATCAGCTGATCCAAACTCCAGAACTTCGCCCCCACCAGGTAGGACTAATCCAGGACTGGACATGGCGGTGTAGTGGTCACTGCACTGGATCAGTGACCCTAAAACCTGGACTCTGTACACATGGGATCGAATCACACCATGGCTAGTTGGTGGAATTGAAATGCAAGGAATAAACCTGGTGTTGTAAATTATTCTTCGCAATATTGTCTGAGAAAGTGTTGGATTGATTTCCATTAAGGATAGTTGCCAACCTTACCTGCTCTGAATCAACACCTCTGGTCTGCCGTCTGGATTGATCTAACCTGGTCACATACCCATGAGGGAATAAGTTAAAACCACCATTGGCTTCAGGTTAAATGTCCAAATCAGAAGCCGGTCCTTCAATGGTTGTTATTCTCACTATCTATGTCAGCTCCTCCAAACTGCGTGACAGGTTTTGTGTTCTTGCTTCAGCTCTGCCCATTTGCAAGTGTCCCACCTCATTTGAACTCCACGATTCGAGTGGGGGGGGGGGGGGGGGGGCTTTGAAACACCCTTATCCTGAGCTGGGGAATTAATAACCTCAGACCACCATCCCCTGCCTATCGACCTCCATCGCTTTAATAAGCCTCATGATAGGCAGCACAAGGGCAGCACGGTGGCCTAGTGGTTAGCACAACCACCTCACGGCGCTGAGGTCCCAGGTTCGATCCCGGCTCTGGGTCACTGTCCGTGTGGAGTTTGCATATTCTCCCCGTGTCTGCGTGGGTTTCGCCCCCACAACCCAAAAATGTGCAGAGTAGGTGGATTGGCCACAGTAAATTGCCCCTTAATTGGAAACAATAGTTGGGTAATCTAAATTTAAAAAAAAAAAATGATAGGCAGCACAGTGACGCAGTGGTTAGTATTGCTGCCTATGGCGCTGAGGACCTTGGGTTCGAATCCCGGCCCTGGGTCACTGTCCGTGTGGAGTCTACACGCTCTCCCCGTGTCTGCATGGATTTCACGCCCCCAACCCGAAGATGCGCAGGGTGGGCGTATTGGCGACGCTAAAATTGCCCCCTAATTGGAAAAAATAATTGGGTACTCTAAATGTGGAAAAAAATCGGGCAGCACGGTGGAGCAGTGGGTTCGCCCTGCAACCTCATGGCGTCGAGGTCCCAGGTTCGATCCCGGCTCTGGGTCACTGTCCGTGTGGAGTTTGCACATTCTCCCCATGTTTGTGTGGGTTTCGCCCCCACAACCCAAAGATGTGCAGGGTAGGTGGATTGGCCTTGCTAAATTGCCCCTTAATTGGAAAAAAATAATGGGGTACTCTCAATTTATATTTTAAAATATAATTCTCATGACAACTTATCCATTTGACCCTGCTTCCAGATCACCTGTCCTCACAGTTGACCCTGTACCAAATGTCCCTCCAGCCTAAGCTCATGTGAAGTCCCAAGGCGGTTTTTAACTAGGGGAGAGGTGGGTGGAGGAATGGAATTGATGTTTGCAGCTGCCGGAGAGATCACATGAGCCTTTCCACAGCAGCAGCATCTGGAGAGTTTTTGTGCTGGTGTGTATCACTGTGTGGACTTGGGACGCACAGTAGTTCAATCCGCCTTACCCCCTGTACAATAACCTCCCAGCCCCCCAGGACAGCGCAAACCTCTGTCCAGACCCCAGTGCTGTTCACCAAGGTTACCCCAACATTTACCCCGGACCCTTAACCCCTCACATTCCGTCCATTTCAGCTGGGGATTCGCTGCTTGTGTCCACAACCTGGGAGAGACGCAGAGTTAAGACGTGTTGCAGTTATTCCCCTGTCTGACCCATCCAGGAACAAGGGGTACCCAGCACAGAGGGAGAGGGGTAACTTGAGACACCAATGGATCTTGTTATGGGATTAAACCGTGTGTGGGATATGGAACTGCTGACAAGCTCATCTTTGGCAATGGAACCAGAGTCATTGTGGAACCCTGTAAGTATCCAATTCTGTAATATAATCCCTCAGTATGTTATTTCACCTCCATGCCTTGATTTAGACAGAAAGCCGCATTGATATTGTAATTATTTCAGTTGTATGTGCTGGATGAGTAGCTTGCAGCGGGACTCGGGATCAGACATGACAGGAATAGATGAGAGGGTTGCGATTTTGAACACAAAATTATTTTAAACATTCCCTGGGGTTAATCATGAAACCACATGTGTGGAGCAGCGGGAGATATTTCACTGACCCGGGAGTGCAGCACAGTTAATAAACAGCACTATAGATAGAATAGGTTCACCAACCACAGCCACTTCGATTATTTCATTTCAACTATAATCCAGCCTGTTCAGAAACACTTCCCTGCAGGACCCAATACACAACAGTACTGAAATCTGAAAACAGTTATATTGCCAGAGTCTCCTCCACATTGTACACTTGCTAATTCAGCCGCTTAGCACAAACTGGCATTGTTAAATTGTCTTACATTTCTCTAAATTCTTAAAGTCTTATTTCTCTAAAGTTAAATATAAACATTTGTCATAGAACATACAGTGCAGAAGGGGGCCATTTGGCCCATCAAGACTGCTCCTACCCACTTCAGCCCTCACTTCCACCCTATCCCCGTAACCCAATAACCCCTCCTAATCTTTTTGGTCACAAAGGGCAATTTGTCATGGCCAATCCACCCAATCTGCACGTGCTAGCCATCACCATC
>NW_024055500.1:138008-183008 GCF_902713615.1 Scyliorhinus canicula
CGAGGAAGAGGGCTCTCACTGTCCACCACTTAAGCTCACGGTAGCATGGTGGTTAGCATCAATGCTTCACAGCTCCAGGGTCCCAGGTTCGATTCCCGGCTGGGTCACTGTTTGTGTGGAGTCTGCACGTCCTCCCCGTGTGTGCGTGGGTTTCCTCCGGGTGCTCCGGTTTCCTCCCACAGTCCAAAGATGTGCGGGTTAGGTGGATTGACCATGCTAAATTGCCCGTAGTGTAAGGTTAATGGGGGGATTGTTGGGTTACGAGTATACAGGTTACGTGGGTTTAAGTAGGGTGATCATTGCTCGGCACAACATCGAGGGCCGAAGGGCCTGTTCTGTGCTGTACTGTTCTATGTTCTAAAGCTCACACCTCCACCCTATCCTCGAAACCCAGTAACCAAATAGCAAATTTAACATGGCCAATCCACCTAACCCTGCACATCTTTGGACTGTGGGAGGAAACCGGAGCACCCGGAGGAAACCCACGCACACACGGGGAGAATGTGCAGACTCCGAATAGACAGTGACCCAGCGGGGAATCGAACCTGGGACCCTGGCACTGTGAAGCCACAGTGCTATCCACTTGTGCTACTGTGCTGCCCGACATATTATCTGAGCAGGCTGGTCCTATCCCTATATTCATAGGAGTTTCCCTCCTTAACCGATTTGGAAACATACAATTAGCCCTTATATATCTGTCACCAGTCCAGAGAGAACAAAACCTTCACAAAAGTACAAAGAATGTTTCCGTGCACAAAATCCGGGATGTTACATTCCAGGAAGAGGCTGCTTGTCCAGGGTCGTCATGCCGAATCTTTGAACGACCAATCCAATTAATTCTTTCCTCCAACGCCCAACAATTGTCTTCCCTTCAATGAGTCATCGAACCCTTCTTTGCACCAATCTTTCAGCCATTGCATCAACATATCAACGTCTTACATGTACAGTTTGCAACTTTCGTACGGCAGCATGGATCATGTACCGTTTAATGGCTTCAGTTAATCTATATTCGAGCGTTAAATGTAATCAAAATGCATGATCAATAAAGGGTTCGGAACATGCAATCTGCAATTCATACAGCAATCTAATTATTAAGGAGATAATAAATATAAACAGGAGTGGGCAGGTCTCAAAGATATGGATCATCACCTACCGAAACCACTTTACCTTTCCCAACATCCTTGATCCTAACAGCATCACTCCCCCCCCCCCCCCCCTCCACTCCACCCCCAATATCTATCACCCTAGAAATCAGGGTTTTGAATATACTCCAGGAATATACTCCAAGATCAGTGAAGAAATGTTTCCCCAATCCAATCCAAAATGGCCGACTTTCCACTTGTTGTCTGGATCAACATTTATTATCCACGCCAACTGCTCTTAAACTGACTGCTTTATTCGGTACATAGAACATAGAACAGTACAGCACAGAACAGGCCCTTCGGCCCTCGATGTTGTGCCGAGCAATGATCACCCTACTCAAACCCACGTATCCACCCTATACCCGTAACCCAACAACCCCCCCTTAACCTTACATTTTAGGACACTACGGGCAATTTAGCATGGCCAATCCACCTAACCCGCACATCTTTGGACTGTGGGAGGAAACCGGAGCACCCGGAGGAAACCCACGCACACACGGGGAGGACGTGCAGACTCCGCACAGACAGTGACCCAGCCGGGAATCGAACCGGTAATTTCAGAGCGTATTCTTTTGGAGTCACATGTAGGCCAGACGTTGGCATTAGTAAACCAGACGGGCTGTTACAACAATTGACAATGGTTCCGAGGTCATCATGGGATGTTTGTTGCTAGACTTGTATTCAAATCAAATGTGACCATTTGCAGTGGTGGGCTTTGAACCAGGATTCCCAGAACATTGCCCTGGCCACGGGCTATCGATCCTGTCGCAATACAATTGGACAACCACCTCCCCATAAATGAAAGTACGACTTTGAGGCTCAGTGAGATTCATGATGTGTGTGCATGCATTATGATGTGAAAGAACATTCACCGCCTGATCCACTCACATGCAGTTTGCAGGAGACATAACCCCAAGTGAATAAGTCCCATAATTATTATTGGTGGCAATATTGTAAACCATTTTGCACCTTGCTTAGTTCCTCTATGCCTGTGTTATATCCTGGAGACCAGTTGGTATTGTGGGGGTGTAAAATGTGCAATAGTTATCACTTCTATAGAGTTCAGAATGGTTCTCTGTCTGGTGATGAGTTTCTGCACCAGTGTTTAGCACTGTGTTAACTATTATGGAAAGCTTACCTTCGGCAAAGGAACACAACTTACAGTGGAACCAAGTAAGTATACACTGTTACATAAAAGGGCAGCACAGTAGCATTGTGGATAGCACAATTGCTTCACAGCTCCAGGGTCCCAGGTTCGATTCCCGGCTTGGGTCACTGTCCGTGCGGAGTCTGCACATCCTCCCCGTGTGTGCGTGGGTTTCCTCCGGGTGCTCCGGTTTCCTCCCACAGTCCAAAGATGTGCGGGTTAGGTGGATTGCCCATGATAAATTGCCCTTAGTGTTGGGTGGGGTTATGGGGATAGGGTGGAGGTGTTGACCTTGGGTAGCGTGCTCTTTCCAAGAGCTGGTGCAGACTCGATGGGCCGAATGGCTTCATTGTAAATTCTATGATAATCTATGATAGAAAAACCACATAGAAAAATACAGCACAGAACAGGCCCTTCGGCCCACGATGTTGTGCCCAACCTTTGTCCTAGATTAATCATAGACCCGGAAACACTGGAAGTGTGAAAAAAGTTTTATTTTCTCACATCACATTTGCTTCTTTTGCGAACACTTTAATTCTGTTCTATCTCGTTCTTGGCCCTTTGAGGAGTGGGGACGGTTTTGCCCCATCTTCTCTCTCCAACCTCCTCGTGTGCCTGATCCTCTCTGTCAGTAGAACTGAATCAGTCAAATGTAAATGTAGTGGCAAATGTACAGACATCGACTAACATTCCCCATCCCCCAACATGCTACCTCTTTCATGGGTAAACGATTCTCTGCCATCAGCTGACGTATGAGAATTGGAAAAGTGTTGGTATCTAGTAAGAAAAAATAAATATGCTTCAACCCATTAACGGTGTTTCATGGTGTACAGTATCCAAATGCTAACTGCAAAATAATGGGTTTTGTGTGAATCAAAACCTGGTATAAAATATATTTTTTCGAGTGGTGGAACCTGTGCAGTCATGTTTTAGAGCTGGCTCTTATTACTGTGGGGATAGGGTTTGCAAGTAAACTAATCTTTGGAGGCGGAACTGAATTGACTGTCGATCCAAGTGAGTAACATTTAGGAGAACCGTTCACCTTTTTATACATGTAAAATGAAAATCCCTTATTGTCACAAGTAAGCTTCAAATTAAGTTGCTGTGAAAAGCCCCTAGTCACCACATCCCGGCGCCTGTTCGGGGAGGCTGGGAAGGGAATTGAACCGTGTTGCTAATCTGCCTTTGGTCTGCTTTGAAAGCCAGCGATTTAGCCCTGTGCTAAACCAGCCCCTGTACTTGCCTTGTGGTGTGTGCTCGATCTTGGAGGACGAGCTGTGTACACATTTCAGAATCTACTGAGCTCCTGTGACGTTCTGAGAATGGGCCATCTCGCTTCATGGTCAATTACACACTTCTTTGTAAGCTGATGCTGGTGTATATGACATGGTAATGTAGGGAAGGGAATGGTCCATTTGTAGCCACTTGGCCCAAGCAGTAATGTGATTGTGACCAGTTGAGCTTTATTCAATGGGACACTGGGTTGAAGACCAAAGTTCTTCTCCGAATCCTTCCTTTGGCCAGGTTATGTCACCAAAGGGTCCTGACAGAACGGTGGCTTGCTCCCTCCTGAGAAAGATGGTTCCTCAAACGTTACAGCGCTCCTTCAGTAGTGTGATGGTGTTGGCAATCTGCATTCAATGCACACGTAGCGAGGGGCTTGAAGTCACAGTCATTCTAAACCCAGAGGCCGGAGAGCTGCACACTGACCCTTAAAGAGTGTCCAATAGGGGCAACACGGTGGCACAGTGGTAGCACTGCAGTCTCACGGCGCTGAGGTCCCAGGTTCGATCCTGGCTCTGGGTCACTGTCCGTGTGGAGTTTGCACATTCTCCCCGTGTTTGCGTGGGTTTCGCCCCCACAACACAAAGATGTGCAAGGTAGGAGGATTGAACACGCTGAATTGCCCCTTAATTGGAAAAAATGAATTGGGTACTCTAAATTTATTTTAAAAAAAATAAAAAAAAAGTGTCCAATAAATCTGCCCCGACTTTCACTAAAATCAGAATCAAGCTTAACAAATATTGATAACACTCCTTCGCAATCTGGTGCCTGGGGCGAGAATTTCAGGCCCATTAGCAGGTTTATAGATTTTTGCTCATCATGGGCAGCACGGTAGCATGGTGGTTAGCATAAATGCTTCACAGCTCCAGGGTCCCAGGTTCGGTTCCCGGCTGGGTCACTGTCTGTGCGGAGTCTGCACGCCCTCCCCGTGTGTGCGTGGGTTTCCTCCGGGTGCTCCGGTTTCCTCCCACAGTCCAAAGATGTGCGGGTTAGGTGGATTGGCCATGCTAAATTGCCCGTAGTGTCCTAAACAAAGTAAGGTTAAGGGGGGGGGTTGTTGGGTTACGGGTATAGGGTGGATACGTGGGTTTGAGTAGGGTGATCATTGTTCGGCACAACATCGAGGGCCGAAGGGCCTGTTCTGTGCTGTACTGTTCTATCTATGTAGATATATTCAGGGGCTGGTTTAGCACACTGGGCTAAATAGCTAATGTTCCTATTGTTCCCATTTTGGGGGGCAGATACCCCAGTGAGTTTTAAGTTGTACTATTCACATGCAGTAGCAGCTATAGAGGCTCCCAACCATTCGTGAATATTGCGAATTGCTTGCTGTGCATATTTCCTGGCATCTGAATGAGCTGATATTGTGGAAGGTTTATGTCTAGTGAGTTGTCACTGTGCTGGTTACTATGATTATACTGAAAAACTCACCTTCGGCAGCGGTACCTCACTGCAGATTGTGCCAAGTAAGTGCGAGATCTTTTATCTTTCTCTGCTTTGATGGACATCCCTGTTACACCTTGGCAAAGAGCCACATTAACGGGCAAAATTAAAAGCAAATCTCTTTTGAAAGATGGTGATCCAGGGGTCTATGATCAGCAAGTTTCCAGACAGCATGTGCATTGGTGGTTTGATAAAGAGTCAGGAGGGAAAATTTACCTTACAGCACCAGAGATGTTAATTCAATTCCACCCCTGGGACTATGTGGAGTCTGCACGTTCTCCCCGTGTCTGCGTGGGTTTCCTCCGAGCGCACCGGTTTCGTCCCACAGTCCACAGACGTGCAGGTTAGGTGGATTGGCCAAGCAGAACCCAAAACAGTTAGGTGGGATGACTGGGTTACCGGGATAGCGTGGGGGCAGGTGCCCTTTGAAAGGTTTTTGCAGACTGGATGGGCCGAATGCACTCCTTCTGCACTGTCGTGATTGTATGGTATGTGTGTGTGTTTAACCCAGGAAGATTTCATGTTTTCAAATGGGATAAAGTTTCATTTGGCCGTTGTAACAACTGGACATGACCTATTTTAGTATATCTGTAAACAACGTGAAATGAAATGAAATGAAAATCGCTTATTGTCACGAGTAGGCTTCAATGAAGTTACTGTGAAAAGCCCCTAGTCGCCACATTCTGGCGCCTGTCCGGGGAGGCTGGTACGGGAATCGAACCGTGCTGCTGGCCTGCTTTAAAAGCCAGCGATTTAGCCGAGTGAGCTAAACCAGCCCCCTGTGTCACGATCTAGATTCAGGGCAGGAATATAAGATTGCAACTGACAAATCTGGGGCTGGATTAGCACAGGGCTAAAGAGCTGGCTTTTAAAGCAGACCAAGGCAGGCCAGCAGCACGGTTCAATTCCCGTACCAGCCTCCCCGAACAGGTGGCGGAATGTGGCGACTAGGGGCTTTTCACAGTAACTTCATTGAAGCCTACTTGTGACAATAAGCGATTTTCATTTCATTCGTCTCATCTGGATAGTTGCCTTTTTTCACTCAGGCATACAGTATGAGAGCGGGGAGGTTATTATTGAGATGTCTGAAATGCTCTTTAGTCCACCGTTCTGGTCACCTCACTGGAGGAAGGATGTGATTCTATTAGAGAGGGTGCAGAGGAGATTCACCAGGATGTTACCTGGCGTGGAGTGTTTCAGCTATGGAGAGAGGCTGGTTAGGCCGGGGTTGTCTTCATCAGAGCGGAGGAGGGAGCCTGGTTGAACATAGAACAGACAGTGCAGAAGGAAGCCATTCGGCCCATCGATTCTGCACCGACCCACTTAAGCCCTCACTTCCACCCCATCCCCGTAGCCCAATAACCCCTCCTAACCTTTTTTTTGTCACGAAGGGCAATTTATCATGGCAAATCCACCTAAACCTGCACGTCTTTGGATTGTGGGAGTAAACCAGCGCACCCGGAGGAAACCCACGCAGACACGGGGAGAACGTGCAGACTCCGCACAGACGGTGCAGACACTCCCCAGCGGGGAATTGTACCTGGGGCCCTGGCGCTATGAAGACACAGTGCTAATCACTTGTGCTACTGTGCTGCCATTGAGGTGTACAGAATTATGAGGGACAGAGATATGGCTGATTGGAGTCGCAGCACGGTAGCATGGTGGTTAGCATAAATGCTTCACAGCTCCAGGGTCGCAGGTTCGATTCCCGGCTGGGTCACTGTCTGTGCGGAGTCTGCACGTCCTCCCCCTGTGTGCGTGGGTTTCCTCCGGGTGCTCCGGTTTCCTCCCACAGTCCAAAGATGTGCGGGTTAGGTGGATTGGCCATGCTAAATTGCCCGTAGTGTCCTAGAAAGTAAGGTTAAAGGGGGGGGTTGTTGGGTACGGGTATAGGGTGGATACGTGGGTTTGAGTAGGGTGATCATGGCTCGGCACAACATCGAGGGCCGAAGGGCCTGTTCTGTGCTGTACTGTTCTATGTTCTATGTTCTATGCTGTTGCTTCCCCATCAGTAGAGAGGTGTATATTCAGGATGCACAGATTGAAGGGAAGGGGCAGGAGATTTGGATGGGGATCTGAGAAAACACCGAGATGCTGGTCAGAACCTGGATCTCGCTGCCCGAAAGGGTGATAGAGGCAGAAACCCTCACCACATTTAAAAGCATTTAGATGAGCATTTGAAATGCCACAACACACGAGGTCACGGGCCAAGTGCCGGACAGTAGGTTTAAAATAGATAGGTTGAGGGGCCTCTCTTCGCGCTGTAGAACTCTATAACTGTTCTCGCACTTGTGTCCGACATCCTGCACATTCTGAATGTCTTTCAACAACATAAGACGTCAATTGGAAAGGGCATGACGATCAATAGCGGAATAGAAGCAGTTCCATTGTTGCCTGGAAGTAACCTGATCTGGTTTTGGAAGCAAGTAGCACCTCACTGAACTCTCGCAGTGAAAGGGAAGAGAAAATATAAACTCTTAAAGTCCCCTTGCTCTGGTTGGGCTTATTCTTGTAGCACCTGCTATCACTGTGATATATGATAAGCTTATCTTTGGCAGCGGATCAACACTCACTGTGGAACCCAGTAAGTCTTTGAATGCCTTCAATTTGTACTTCCTATCGCGAAAAACAGTAGAAATGCAATTTCCTGATATACGTGCAAACCATTTCACAATCTAAAACAGTAGCACTGTAACTGACAAATTAGTGAAAGGGATTCTGCCCCTGTGCAGCCAGTCAGTACCCCTGAAGGAGGCCATTCGGCCCATTGTGTCTGTTATTAGGATAAGTAAGACAGTTAATTTTAACTTCAGGTGAACCATGTTTGCGCGTCTTTGGGATTAGTTTGCTGCGATCCTTGTCTCCAGGTTTGCTCCCGACCCCGATCAGTCAATGTTGGAGCTTATCTGCTGTGTTACAAGTAGCGATCTGCATGAGCTGCTCCAATGGAAGGTTGTTGACTGGGTAGTTGTTACCGTCCAGGGCATTATGGGCCATACCAGCACGTTTCCCCAAGGGCAGAAGCACATAGAACATAGAACAGTACAGCACAGAACAGGCCCTTCATGTTGTGCCGAGCCATGATCACCCTACTCAAACCCACGTATCCACCCTATACCTGTAACCCAACAACCCCCCCCCCCCCAACCTTCCTTTTATTAGGACACTACGGGCAATTTAGCATGGCCAATCCACCTAACCCGCACATCTTTGGACTGTGGGAGGAAACCAGAGCACCCGGAGGAAACCCACGCACACAGGGGGAGGACGTGCAGACTCCACACAGACAGTGACCCAGCCGGGAATCGAACCTGGGACCCTGGAGCTGTGAAGCAGTTATGCTAACCACCATGCTACCCTGCGACATATGTGTCGATTGTACCCAATAATTAGGACTGAAGCTTCTTCCCCCTCCTATTTCATGTTGTTTTCTTGTCGGTGATGTCTGAGGAATGGGGGGGGGGGGGGGTGGGGGCAAGGCAGTGGGTGCAATACAAGTGGAGGCTTTCCCCCAAGACAGTCAGCTTCATGAAGATAGTTAACAAGCTCTGCTCAATCCTTGCCAAGAGGTGAGACAGCCTCGCCCGCATGCTCAGGCTGTGACTCTTGTATTGGAAGCCCCCACCATCGGGGACATCCTTCCTGCATCCACCCTGTCCAATACTGTTAGAATTCTATAGGTTTCTATGAGACCCCCCCCTCATTCTTCTGAACAGTGAATACAATCCTAACTGATTCAATCACTCCACGTCAGTCCCGCCATCCCAGGAATCAGTCTGGTAAACCTTCGCCGCACTCCCTGCAGAGCATGAACATTCTTCCTCAGATCAGGAGACCAAAACTACCCACAATGCTCCAAGTGTGGCCTCACCAAGGCCCTGTCTAATTGCAGCAAGGTATCCCTGCTCCTTTACCCGAATACCCTCTCTGTGAAGGCCATCATGCCATTTACCTGGAGGCATGAGACTCCGGGAAAGCAGCAACGTGGGTAACTATCAAACTCACCCCTGGAATGTAGTTTCAGCAATAAATGCAGACCACCCAGCCACGCCCACATCCCGAAAATTAATAAAAAAATACATATATCCAACTCAGCTTCCAATGCTGAGAGTAGTTGGACGCAGGTGAATTCTGGGCATCGATAATGTGGCAGGGACCGGGCAGGATGGTGGCGGAGTGGTTAGCACTGCTGCCTCATGGTTCAATCCCGGCACCGGGTCACTATCTCTGTGGAGTTTGCACATTCTCCCCGTGTTTGCGTGGGTCTCACCCCCCACCCCACAACCAAAAGATGTACAGGACAGGTGAAATGGTCATGCTAAATTTCCCCTTAATTCGAAAAAATGGTATTGGGAACTCTAAATTAAAAAAGAACAATGTGACAGGGACAGAAGGGTAGAATTAAACTATTATGATGAAGATATGAAACTCCCTTTTGGAAAGTTTCATGGAATTTACACTGCCATTTGGCCCATCGAGTCTGCACCGGCTCTTGGAAAGAGTACCCTACCCAAGCCCACATCACCCTCTCCCCATAATCCATTAACCCGCCCAACACTAAGGGCAATTTATCATGGCCAATCCACCTAACCCGCACATCCTTGGACTGTGCGAGGAAACCGGAGCACCCGGAGGAAACCCACGCACACACGGGGAGGACGTGCAGACTCCGCACAGACAGTGACCCAAGCCGGAATCGAACCTGGGACCCTGGAGCTGTGAAGCAACCGTGCTAACCACTATGCTACCGTGATCTGGAATAACCATTGATGCAGCTGAACACAGAGTATATTTCAAACTGAACGTCTGTTTCCCTCTTATAAATCAGTCAGACGTATGATATAAGAACTGAGGCTGATGGAAACACCTCTCATCTGCAAGGAAAGGAAGCAGAGTTAACAAATGAAATACTACCCGTTGAATTGTACGCCTGTTATTTTTCCCCCGGCAACTTCTCTAGCAAGCTGAGACTCAGTTGGCCATTCCCGAATTCCAGGTGTGTGAAGCCTATGCAGAGTTCAGTTTAGAATTTCCAGAGTATTACTCTGGGTCTTTGGTGCACTAATGCAGTGACAATATCTAATTGCCCTTGGGAAGATATTGGGGAGCCGCCTTCTTGAAACCGCTGAAGTCCTTGTGACGTAGGGACAAGTCCAACCTGCCTGCAAAACATGTCCATTGTTCACAGATGGCTACTTGGGGTTAGAAGTTCTGCACGTGGAAAAAAATTAACTACAAAAGGTGATCATTGAGCCCAAAGTTCCTAGTAATGGGATGCCCTAGTTAGAACATAGAACAGTACAGCACAGAACAGGCCCTTCGGCCCTCAATGTTGTGCCGAGCCATGATCACCCTACTCAAACCCACGTATCCACCCTATACCTGTAACCCAACAACCCCCCCCCTTAACTTTAATTAGGACACTACGGGCAATTTAGCATGGCCAATCCACCTAACCCACACATCTTGGACTGTGGGAGGAAACCGGAGCACCCGGAGGAAACCCACGCACACAGGGGGAGGACGTGCAGACTCCACACAGACAGTGACCCAGCCGGGAATCGGACCTGGGACCCTGGAGCTGTGAAGCATTTATGCTAACCACCATGCTACCCTGCTGCCCCTTATGAGATGTAAGTGAATTATTCACTGATGTTTGAGTTGAAATGAAAACATGCACCTCAAGGTCTTAGCTTAGTGCGAACTTAATACATTGAGCAGCTCAGGATTTATTGAGTGTACCTTGCAATGGATTAAATGGCGACAGCACCTCCACTCCAATGGGAGGTTTATGTATGTACAATTTGTACTGTGATACTTGAGCTGATGTTTGGCAGCGGCACCCAAGTGACAGTTGTACCGGGTGAGTACGATCTGAGGTTTCCTCCATTCTGTTTCATGTAGATTTGCATTGCTTTGCTGTAAGGAGCCAGCCAAATAGAATGTGGGCAGACAGCCGAAGGATTATGTGTAAGAAAGCGAAGGCATTAAATCATACGTCCATAAGTTAATATAAGTTCGTAAGAGAGAGCGGTAGAATGAAGCCATTTGGCCCATCGAATCTGCACCACTATTCGATAAATGCTGATCTCATTCTGATCTTAACTCCACCAACCTGCCCATTCTCCATAATCCTTTAACCAATTAGCAACTAAAAATCGGTCTAACTGCTCCTTAAATTTACTCACTATCCCAGAAACCACTGCACTTTGGGGTAGCGAATTCCACAAATATGTCTTCCTACGCCACACTTCAGTTTGAATTATTTATTTACTTTTAAAATAAATTTAGAGTACCCAATTCACTTTTTCCAATTACGGAAAAATTTAGTGTGGTCAATCCACCTGCCCTTTGCGAGAAGTAGTTTCCCTTCATCTGTGTTTTATATTTCCTACCTCTTATCCGAAGGCCTCTTGTTCTAGGATGCCCCACAAGCAGAAGGAACTGCTCCACTTTTTCTTTATCCATACCTTTTATCATCTTGTACACCTCAATTGTTTTAAGCTCGGCAGATCTAAACTGTTCAATTTCTCTTCACAAGACAAATCTAGTGAATCTCCTCCAGGATCAACTTTAACACGATGGACGGGGGAGGTGTGGAGTAGTGGTATTGTCACGGGAATAGTAAAGCAGCAGCAGCCCAAGGCGTGATCTGCACCCTCATTCAAATCCCACCACGGCAAACTCTGATGTTTCAATTCAATAATAATCTAGATCTAAACGTCTGATGATTTTTACACAGAGGGTAGTGGGTGCCTGGAACTCGCTGCCGGAGGAGGTGGTGGAAGCAGGGACGATAGTGACG
This sequence comes from Scyliorhinus canicula, assembly GCF_902713615.1. Taxonomy (NCBI): domain Eukaryota; kingdom Metazoa; phylum Chordata; class Chondrichthyes; order Carcharhiniformes; family Scyliorhinidae; genus Scyliorhinus; species Scyliorhinus canicula. The sequence continues at coordinate 149,830 of NW_024055500.1, forward strand.
TTTAAGGGGCATCTTGACAAATACATGAATAGGATGAGAATAGAGGGATACGGACCCAGGAAGTGTAGAGAATTGTAGTTTAGCTGGGCAGCATGGTCGGCACGGGCTTGGAGGGCTGAAGGGCGTGTTCCTGTGCTGTACTTTTCTTTGCTATTTGTTCTTTGATTATTAGATTGATGTCAATTGTCGTAAAACCCCATTTAATTTGCGCATGTCCCTTCCTCAGTTTGGCCTTTGAGTGACTCTCGGCCAATAATGAAGTGACTGACTTTCAATTGCGCCCTCTGCTATGGCAATAACTGCAGCAAATGAATTTTAAAAATACATATCATCAGCTCTTAATGCTCAATTAGACAAGTTGGAGCCAGGAGTATTTCTGGGCATCAACAATGTGGTCGGGTCTAAAAATGAAAAATGAAATGAAAACGGCTTATTGTCACAAACAGGCTTCAAACAGACTTTAGGAAAAAACACTTTTTCAGGTTAAGTTAGTTATTTTATTATTATATTTTTTCTTTGAAAAGCTGCAAACACTTTCTTTACAGAAAGGTAAAAAGATCTTGCTTCTGGATGCTGCTGGTTGGTTGTAGGAACCTTCAGGCCCACCTTGACACTCAATCTTCTTTAAATTCTGGTCTTCTTGGGATGTATTCGCTGGTTAGCTCTGTTGCTGTGTCTTGTCGATCCATGTACTGAGCTATAAGGGCTAACTCTGCTAGCTATCTCTAAGCTGACTCTGACTCCTGTTTAAATTCTAGTCTTCCTTAGATGTATAGCTGTTTAAATTCGGCTGCTTGCCTGGTCTTTCCCATGACCGAGCTCTCTCTCTCTCTCTGAGTTCTCTTCCCCTTCTCTGCTGTTTTTGTTGCTGTTGCTGCTCCCTGGGTTTATATTCTCTTTCTAACAATTATTAAGTTTTTAGAGCCGTATTGTAAATTAATTTCCCTTTGATTGTTAAAAAATATCTTTGATACATTGATAAACATTCTAATACAACTAATTATTCAATTTGGGCATGAAGTCACCTCTCAGATCTGATTACAAAATGCTTTGTGATGTTCAAAGTTCCTTTGGTTTCGATAAGCTGAAATGAAAATTGGAATGATGTCAATTCTGGGACAAACCCAGCTTGTCCCTCAATGTCCCTTTCGGAGAGGAAATCTGCCGGCCTCATCTGGCCTGGCCTACATGTGACTCCAGACCCACGGCAAGGTGGATCTGGAATGGGTATCGGCTATAAATTCCCAGCTAGAGAGGCCAAATCCTGCAGATGAATTATATACAGATATATATATCCATTGCAACAGGAATTTTAATAGAGGATATGAAAAATGAAATGAAATGAAAATGGCTTATTGTCACGAGTAGGCTTCAAATGAAGTGAAAAGCCCCTAGTCGCCACATTCCGGCGCCTGTTCGGGGAGGCTGGTACGGGAATTGAACCGTGCTGCTGGCCTGCCTTGAAAGCCAGCGATTTAGCCCTGTGCTAAACCAGCCCCTATATACCTGTGCACTCAAATGGGATGTCAAAATATACTCCAAAAAGAGAGGCAGTTTGTGTTACACTTCATGTGGTGTCAGTAATTTTGTAACAGCTGGTAGCACTGTGTAGACTGGGGAATCCGCAAGCTTTCCTTCGGTGGTGGAACAAAGTTAACTGTGGAATTCAGTAAGTGTCTCAATGGTTTCAATTTGGATCCCATTATGAAATGAAAATCGCTTATTGTCACGAGTAGGCTTCAATGAAGTTACTGTGAAAAGCCCCTAGTCGCCACATTCCAGTGCCTGGCACGGGAATCGAACCGTGCTGCTGGCCTGCTTGGTCTGCTTTAAAAACCAGCGATTTAGCCTTGTGAGCTAACCATTAGAACAAAAGATGGGAAAAGTCCTTGTTCCAATATACCTGCAAAATATATTTGTTCAGAGCATAGATAACTATAGCTTCCTTGTTTATTCAAATGTGGGAGGTGACCATCGCTGGCTAGAGTTATATCATTTTATAGCAAGGAACGAGACCCTTCAGCCCATCATGTGAACCCCCTCTAAATGTCCTGCCCATGACCTAAAATATATAGCCCCTGCTTTGTAACCCGTCAACTAAAGGGAAACATTACTTCCTATCAACCCTATCCATGTACTTACTAATTTATTTATTTATTCATTTTTATAAGTTTAGAGTACCCAATTCATTTTTTTTAAATTGAGGGGCAATTTAGAGTGGCCAATTCACCTACTCTGCACATCTTTTGGGTTGTGGGGGCGAAACCCACGCAAACACGGGGAGAATGTGCAAACTCCACACGAACAGTGATCCAGAGCCAGGATCGAACCTGGGACCTCGGCGCCGTGAGGCACCAGGGCTAAACCACTGTGCCACCGTGCTGCCCTGCTTCATAATTTTGTTAACCTCCGGCCGCTCCACCCCCTCAGAATCCTCTGTGCTAAGGGGGTTAACCCGAGCCAACCCAGCCTCTGTCCATGGCTGTTTACCATCCTTAATTGCCCTTGTGAAGATGGTCATGAGTCGCTTTCTTGAATCCTTTGAAGACCATGTGCTCTAAGGACCATACTAAACTGCCTGCCAATATTTCCACTGTTCATAATGGTCATTGGCCCCTTGGGGTTAGAAGTTCTGCACAATCATAAAGTCTTTGACCACAAAAGGTGGTCATTGGGCCCAAAGTTCCTAGTTCTGGGATCCACTAGTTATGAGATGCAGGTGAATTATTCCCTGATTTTTGAGTTGAAGTGAAAACGTGCACCTTAAGGTCTTAGCTTAGTGTGAACTGAATGCATTGAGATGCTCAAGATTTAGTGAGTGTGCTCTGCAATATATTAAATGGAGTCTGCACCTCCACTCCAATGGGAGGTTTATGTCTGTGTCAGTTGCACTGTGCTATTATCGAGACCCGCTGAAGTTTGGCAGCGGCACCCAAGTGACAGTTGTACCGGGTGAGTGTGATCTGAGGTTTGTTTTATGTAGATTTTCTTTGTTTTGTTCTATGGTGCCTGAAGTATAGCAAGTGGGCAGAGAGCCAAAAGTATTTAGTGAAAGAAAATGAAGGCGTTAAATCAGTAGGATCAGCTTTAATAAGATAGATGGGAGAGGATTTGCGTACTGCTATTATCACTGGATGAGTGTTGTAGAGACATCGGTTCAAATCCGACAGCGGAAATAATGACATTTCAATTCATCAACCATCTGAAATTAAAAGGCGATTCATGTCAATTGTGGTAAAAACCCAGCTGCTCCTTTAATGTCCTTTTTGGGAAGAATGGTAGTACAGTGGTTAGCACGATTGCTTCATGGGTCCCAGATTCGATTCGCCGCTCGGGTCACTGTCTGTGCGGAATCTGCATGTTCTCCCCGTGTCTGCGTGGGTTTCCTCCGGGTGCTCCGGTTTCCTCCCACAGTCCAAAGATGTGCAGGTTAGGTGGATTGGCCATGCCAAATAGCCCTTAGTGTCCAAAATTGCCCTTAGTGTTGGGTGGGGTTACTGAGTTATGGGGTCATGGCGATAGGGTGGGGGTGTGGGCTTGGGTAGGTGCAGAGTCAGTGCAGACTCGATGGGCCGAATGGCCTCCTTCTGCACTGTAACCTTTGTGATTCTATAAATCTGCCGGCCGTATCTAGTCTTGCCTAAATGTGACTCCAGATCCACAGCAAAATGGCTGACTCTCCAATGTCCTCTGGAATAGGCATTGGCTATAAATGCAGGCCCAGCCAGAGAGGCCCACATCCTCCAGGTGAATTATACACGCAAATCAATCCAACTCAGCTCTCAATGCTTCATTAGACAAGTTGGTGTCAGCAGGATTTCTTGGCACCCACAATGTGATAGGGACTGAAGGGTAGAATGATATATTATTCTGTTGAGGTGTCGAAACTCTATTTTGGAAAGTGATCCTGAGTCTGTCTTGATTCAGCTGAACAGAAAAATATCTTTCAAACCCTTCGTATCATAACTCAAACAGAAATATGATGTAAGAAGGGAGGATGCTGGACACCACGGCATGTCTGGCAGGATCTGTAAGGAGAGAAAGCAGAGTTAACAAATTCAATTCTATCCGTTGAACTTCCACGTCTTTTATTTATTTCTCACGGGCTAAACATTGCCGGCAAGAGTAGAATTCTGTTGTCCATCCCCGATTACCTGGCTTGTTCAGAAGAGCAGGTGCAGACTCGATGGGCCGAGTGGCCTCCTTCTGCACTGTAAATTCTATGATAATCTATGATTAATCCCGGACAAAAGGTTGGGCACAACATCGTGGGCCGAAAGGCCTGTTCTGTGCTGTATTTTTTCGTGTTCTTTTACAGAGCTCAGTTTGAAGTCAATCCCATTACTGTGGCTCTGGAGTCCCTTATAGTCCAGGCCAGGTAGCCAGGGCAGATTTCCTTCTGGAAAGGGCATTCCGAAGCAAATAGGCCTTCACAGTCATCCAGGATTGTTGCTCAGTCACCATTACTGAGACTATCTGACAATCCCACTATTCCTTATGGAATTAAAATTCCACTAACAGCCATGATGGGATTTGAACCCATTCCCCCAAGGCATGAGCGGGACTCTGTGGATGACCTATCCAGTGGCAGCAGTGCTATGCCATCGTCTCCCAGGAGACAGTGAGAAACAAAGATAAGGAATTTTAATGGTGGATGTACACCGTTACCTGTGCTACTGGTGGTATGCTGACCAGGCAATGCGAGCTAATCGAATGTCAAAATATACTCCAAAACAAGAGTTAGTTTGAGTTACACTTCATGTGCTGCAAGTATTTTGTAACAGCTGCTAGCACTGTGTAGACTGGAGAACCAACAAGCTTACCTTTGGCAGTGGAACAAAGTTAACTGTGGAGCCCCGTAAGTAACTTAACGGTTTCTCTGTGGATCTGATTAGAACCAATGATGCGAAAAGTCCTTGTTCCAGTGTAGCTGCAAAATATATTTTTGAGAGCTTGAATAACCATAGCTTCCTTGTTTTATTCAAACGTGGGAGGTGCACATCACTGGCTAGAGTCATTGAATTTTACTGCAAGAAACGAGACCCTTCGGCCCATCATGTCTGTGCCGGCCCATCAATGTATTCAAATTCTATTTTGCAGCACTCCTATTCTATGAGGTTTCAAGTTTCAATATTCAGTGAATGGTAAAACCCTCAAGACTATTGACAATCAGAGAGATCTAGGTGTACATGTCCACAGGTCACTAAAAGGGGCAACACAGGTGGAGAAGGTAGTCAAGAAGGCATACGGCATGCTTGCCTTCATTGGCCGGGGCGTTGAGTATAAGAATTGGCAAGTCACGTTGCAGCTGCATCGAACCTTAGTTAGGTCACACTTGGAGTACAGTGTTCAATTCTGGTCGCCACACTACCAGAAGGATGTGGAGGCTTCAGAGAGGGTGCAGAAGAGATTTACCAGGATGTTGCCTGGTATGGAGGGCATTAGCTATGAGGAGCGGTTGAATAAACTCGATTTTTTTCTCACTGGAAAGACGGAGTTTGAGGGGCGACCTGATAGAGGTCTACAAAATTATGAGGGGCATAGACAGAGTGGATAGTCAGAGGATTTTCCCCAGGGTAGAGGGGTCAATTACTAGGGGGCATAGGTTTAAGGTGCGAGGGGCAAGGTTTAGAGGAGATGTACGAGGCAGGTTTTTTACACAGAGGGTAGTGGGTGCCTGGAACTCGCTGCCGGAGGAGGTGGTGGAAGCAGGGACGATAGTGACATTTAAGGGGCATCTTAACAAATACATGAATAGGATGAGAATAGAGGGATACGGACCCAGGAAGTCTAGATGATTTTAGTTTAGACGGGCAGCATGGTCGGCGCAGGCTTGGAGGGCCGAAGGGCCTGTTCCTGTGCTGTACTTTTCTTTGTTCTTTGTTCATGTTTGTCTAATTGCTCCTTCGATGTTAAGAGTCTTCCGACCTCTACCACTATTTCAGGGAGTGAATTAAATATTCCCACCACCCTCTGGGTGAAAAGGGGTCCCCTAAAACGCCCTCTAAATGTCCTGCCCATTATCTAAAATCTATATCGCCTGCTTATTAACCGGTCAACTAAAGAGAAACGTTTCTTCCTATCTGCCCTATCTAGGTCCTTCCTAATTTTGTACATCTCGAGAAGTTCCCCACCCTCACTCCAGAGTTCAGTTTGGAGTCAATCTCATTACTGTGGCTCTGGAGTCACTTATAGCCAAGACCAGGTAGGGATGGCAGATTTCCTTCAAGAAAGGATAACGGGCAGCAGGGTAGCATGGTGGTTGGTATAAATGCTTCACAGCTCCAGGGTCCCAGGTTCGATTCCCGGCTGGGTCACTGTCTGTGTGGAGTCTGCACGTCCTCCCCCTGTGTGCGTGGGTTTCCTCCGGGTGCTCCGGTTTCCTCCTACAGTCCAAAGATGTGCGGGTTAGGTGGATTGGCCATGCTAAATTGCCAGTAGTGTCCTAAAAAGTAAGGCTAATGGGGGGGTTGTTGGGTTACGGGTATAGGGTGGATACGTGGGTTTGAGTAGGGAGATCATGGCTCGGCACAACATTGAGGGCCGAAGGGCCTGTTCTGGCTGTACTGTTCTATGTTCTATGTTAAAGGGCATTAGTGCAACAAATAGGTCTTCACGCCAATCCATGATTGCTGCTCGGTGACCACTTTGAGAGCAGCTTTCAATCCCACATTTATTTATGGACTGGAAGTTCCATCAGGAGGAACAGAGAGATCTTGGGGTTCATGTCCACAGATCTCTGAAGGTTGCCACTCAAGTGGATAGAGCCGTGAAGAAGGCCTACAGTGTGTTAGCGTTTATTAACAGGGGCTTGAGTTTAAGAGCCGCGGGGTTATGCTGCAACTCTACAAGACCTTGGTTAGACCACATTTGGAGTATTGTGTGCAGTTCTGGTCACCTCATTCTCGGCAGGATGTGGAAGCATTCGAAAGGGTAGAACGGAGATTTACCAGGATGCTGCCTGGATTGGAGGGTAGGTCTTATGAGGAAAGGTTGAGGGAGCTAGGGCTTTTCTCTTTGGAGTGAAGGAGGGTGGGAGGCGACTTAATAGAGGTTTATAAGATGGTGAGGGGGATAGATAGAGTGGACGTTCAGAGACTATTTCCTCGGGTAGATATGGCTGTTACAAGGGGGCATAACTATAAGGTTCAGGGTGGGAGATATTGGAGGGATGTCCGAGGCAGGTTCTTTACTCAGAGAGTGGTTAGGGTGTGGAATGGACTGCCTGCTGTAATAGTGGAGTTGGACACTTTAGGAACTTTCAAGCGGTTATTGGATAGGCACATGGAGCACACCAGAATGACAGGGAGTGGGATAGCTTGATCTTGGTTTCAGACAAAGCTCGGCACAACATCGAGGGCCGAAGGGCCTGTTCTGTGCTGTACTGTTCTATGTTCTGTGTTCCACCAGTGGCCATTGTGGAATTTAATACAAAACATGGCCCCGCGGTAGCACAGTGGTTAGCACAGTCGTTTCACAGCTCCAGGATCCCAGGTTCGATGTCTGCGCGGACTCTGCACATTCTCCCCGTGTCTGCGTGGGTTTCTCCCGGTTTCCTCCCACAGTTCAAAGATGTGCAGGTTAGGTAGATTGACCATGCTAAATTGCTCCTTAATGTCCAAAAAGAAAGGCGAGGTGGGGTCACTGAGTTACGGGGCTAGGTTGGAGGTGTGGGGCTTAAATGGAGTGCTCATTCCAAGGGCCGGTGCAGACTCGATGGGACGAATGGCCTCCTTCTGCACTGTAAATTCTATCTATCTATCCATATATCTGTGGGAGTGGAAAAGGATATAGTTGACCCCCGGGAACATTGGCTCAGGCATTCTTTTTAACCTGTGTTGAAACAGACAACGCCCATGGTGGCCATTCAGCCCCTTCTGCCTCTTTTGGGGCAGCTGAGGCCGCAACTTTGCACTGCAGGAGAAAGGGATATACACCTCGCAGTTTGCTCTGGGCTCAGTATACAAGCTGAACTCCGAATTAGTGGTCTGTTCCAGTCTGCTTTGCCCTGTTTCAGGTGAAATTCGAGTCCGCTATCGGACTGGAAGGTTTCTATCTGAGAAATTGTGCGTCAATGATGGTTTTCCTGTTCGATTGTACCAATGAGAAATTCAGGTGCGGCCAGCTGAAAGTTGTGCCCATGAATTGCGACCTCAGATGTTTTTACTTCCACGATCTTGTTGTGGTTAGTGCTGGATAGTAGCTTGCAAGGTGGGAGCAGATTGCTAAGGGAGCACGTGGAATAAACCAGGGACTCACACTTATGAAACATACTGTTGGTATAATAACTATCCCACTCCACCAGCCCCTGTCTTGGACCCACGGTAACCCCGAATTGATAATCTTTTGATAAACAATTTTAATAAGGTATTTTTTGGCATTGTAAACAGTTAAATTACAGAACGTGAAAACAAAAGGACTGTGCAATAAACAAAGTACACAGTACAATTGCCCTAACCCGTCCTACCCAGATTTGACTAATTGACACCCTATACCACATTCCCCTAACCCTCCCCCCCCCCCTCTCCCCCGCCCTTCTGACGATTAATTATCCGCAAATAAGTCAATGTATGGTTGCCACCTCCGGGCGAACCCTAACAACGACCCTCTCAAGGCGAACTTGATTTTCTCCCAAGCCCAGGAATCTGGCCATGTCTGACAGCCAGGCTTCCGACTTCGGGGGCTTTGAGTCCCTCCAAGTTGGAAGTATTCGTGTCCGGGCTACCAGGGAAGCAAAGGCCAAAACGTCGGCCTCTTTCTCCCCCCGGACTTCCGGGGCCTCTGAAAGCGCAAATCTCGCCACCTCTGGACCCATTGCCACCCTCGTGTTCAATACTCTGGACATGACGTCCGCGAACCCCTGTCAGTATCTCCTCAGTTTTGGACGTGCCCAAAACATGTGGACATGGTCTGTCGGTCCTTTCAGACACTTTACACTCCTGTCCTCCACGCTGAAGAATCTGCTCATCCGGGACACTGTAATGTGGGCGCGGTAGATGACCTTAAATCAGGCTGTGCCTGGAACAAGTTGCGGTCGCGTTGACTCTACTCAACGCGTCCGCCCACAGGCCTTCCTCAATCTCCCCTCCCAACTCCTCCTCCCATTTATGCCTCAGCTCCTCGGTCTGTGTCTTCTCCGCCCCCATGAGCTCCTTGTAAATATCCCAGACCGAATTGATACTCTTAACCTCAACCGGGATTGGCCTCAAAGGTATTTAGTGTAATGTAGCAGATTAAAGTCCCCATTTGTGAAATGTGCCAACAGACATGGAGCTTGGAGCAAACAAGTTGGAGTTTTCCACTGCCAGCGAATCCCGGCGATTGCTGAAACTTCCTAACCTCTCACTCGAGGGTCCTTCTGTGAAGTCAGTTCCCTGGGCGGGAAATTAATCAGTGGAACCACCCTCTCCCCCCCCCCCCCCCCCCCCTCCCCCCCCCCCCCCCCCCCCCCTCCCGCCCCCCACCTCCCCCTCCTGTCGTCTCCAAAACTGAGACACACTACAAAAGGCCCTCAACAAGGCCTTTCAACAATTCCCTCTGGACCACAAAATTCAGAGAAAGTAGAGAAAATTGGAGCAGGAGATGCACATTCGGCCCTTCCGCCTTTCATTATGATCATTGCTGATCATCCAACTCAATAACCTCTGGAAACATCTGGCAGGGAGGAACGGAAGGCGATCAGTTGCAGACTCTGTCCAATTCTCGTGCGTTTCAAATAGAGCGAGGCAAATGGAATTGAATTTAATGGGGGGGGGGGGCGGGGGTTACATTTCTTTCTGGAGATAACATGCCTTGTCCATTGAAGCAAGTTGAATGTCATTTTATACTCAAAGCTCAAACGAGGCAAACACACAGAAATAAACTATTTCTGCTCATGTGGTTGGGCCTGTTTTTGACACTGAATGCACAGATGTGCTAGTACAGGAACTTGGAAACTCAGCTTTGGCAGAGGCACCAAAGTCACTGTTCTACCCAGTAAGTCATTTGAAGTTGTCAGTTAGAATCTGGTTGGAGGGGCAGCACGGTGGCCTAGTGGTTAGCACAACCGCCTCACGGCGCTGAGGTCCCAGGTTCGATCCCGGCTCTGGGTCACTGTCCGTGTGGAGTTTGCACATTCTCCCCGTGTCTGCGTGGGTTTCGCCCCCACAACCCAAAAATGTGCAGAGTAGGTGGATTGGCCACAAGGGGCTAAATTGCCCCTTAATTGGAAAAAATAATTGGGTAATTTAAATTTAAAAAAAAAAAAGAATCTGGTTGGAGCATAAGTAACGGAGGCGTCCTTGCTTTGTTTTCTGTGTGATGTGGATATAGGTGGCTGGGACAGAATGTTTTGGCCATCCCTAGTTGGCCTTGAGAAAGGAGTAGCAAGCCCCTTTCTTGAACCCTCTGAAGTCCATTTGCTCTCGGTGCTATTTAAAGCTGCCTGTAAAACATGTCCATTGTTCAGAGATGGCCAATGGCAAATTGGGGTTAGAAGTTCTGCACGTGCATAATGTTTTACCATGTACGAAGTGGCTTCGGCATATTCAGCCCAATGTAAGTTTTACGCTTGTGCTCTAAGCACTGTGCAAATTACTATGACCGTACTTTAAAGCTCACGTTTGGCAGAGGAAGCCGAGTTGCAGTTCTGCCAAGTGAGTACTGAGGTTTCCTTCATTCTATTTCCTGTAGATTTCTGTTTTATCTCGACGGGGTCTGACAAATTGTAAGTGAGCAGAGAGCAAAGTTTCTGAGAAATAATAGGGAAGGCGTTTCATTTGAAGGATGAGCTTTAAGTAGATAGACATCTAACTCTAAATGCATAAGTAGACACAGTGTATCTGGAGGTGAAGCTTTGGGATTCAGCAATGGGACAGGCTCTGAAGGGCACGATGATATGAAGATGTGAAACTCCCTTTTGGAAATCGGCCCCGATTCACTGTTGATTGAGCCGTACATAAACGTACCTTCAGATTCACCACATTTGCCTCTTTTAAATCTAACAGCACTATGTTGCACATCACGTCTCAAGTTGCAGAATTCATTTTATAACTGCCCTGCACACCCTTTACTCATTCACAGGCACACACACACAAACAGGATCATACACATGCACATAGACGCAAACACACACACAAAAGTACACATGCAGGCATACATATACACACACACAGCCTCAAGCAAACAAACGCACGCAGAAAACACACATGCAGGCATGTACATGCACTCAGATGCAGTCAGAAACACACAGAAAGACACGCACACAAGTGCGTTAATATAAAGCAAACACACACCTATGCAAAAGACCTATAATGTGTGAAACGCACATATCGGGGCTGGTTTAGCAGAGGGTTAAAGAGCTGGCTTTTAAAGCAGACCAAGGCAGGCCAGCAGCACGGTTCAATTCCCGTAGCAGCCTCCCCGAACAGGCGCCGGAATGGGGCGACTAGGGGCTTTTCACAGTAACTTCATTTGAAGCCTACTTGTGACAATAAGCGATTTTCATTTCATATTGTTATCGAAATCCTCTCGACGTCAAATACTTCCCGAGCAGTTGGTTACCTCGATGTGCAAATGGAGAACTTTAATGGGGGAGTTTTTTTTTAAAATTTAGAGTACCCAATTATTTTTTCCAATTAAGGGGCAATTTAGCGTGGCCAATCCACCTACTCTGCACATTTTCTTTTGGGTTGTGGGGGCGAAACCCACGCAGACACGGGGAGAATGTGCAAACTCCACACGGACAGTGACCCAGAGCCGGGATCGAACCTGGGACCTCAGCGCCATGAGGCGGTTGTGCTAACCACTAGGCCACCGTGCTGCCCCTAATGGGGGAGTTTAACTTCCACCAGCTAGCTGTGATAGGATTTCAATCTTGTAGGACTCATTTTAGCGTTAACTAAATATATGCAGAGGTACCCCAGAATTAGGTTAAAATGGCTTTTTTTTTAATTTACAGTGCCCAATTCATTTTTTTCCAATTTAAGGGGCAATTCAGCATGTTCAATTCACTTACCTTGCACATCTTTGGGTTGTGGGGGCGAAACCCACGCCAACACGGGGAGAATGTGCAAACTCCACACGGACAGTGACCCAGAGCCGGGATCGAACCTGGGACCTCAGCGCCGTGAGACAGCAATGCTAACCACTGCGCCACCCTGCTGCCCTAAAATGGCATTTTAATGCCATTCGAGTGGCATCCTCCCCGCGTGCCCATCTGCTCACAGTAGCCAAAATCCAAGAGAATTAATGTGATAGAGGAGTTATATTGATTTTAGGAGTGGGGTCAGGCTATGCAATCAATCAGAATTCGCAGAACGCACACAAGGCAGCACAACAACGCCTGTCGATATATTCACGAGGTGGCTGGACATAGCACTTGGGGAGAATGGGATCAAAGGCTATGAGGAGAAAGCAGGATTAGGCTATTGAGTTGGATGATCAGCCATGATCGCAATGAATGGCGGAGCAGGCTCGAAGGGATAAAAGGCTGCCTCCTATCTTCTATGCATCTATGTATGTAACAATAATAGAATAGAATAGAATAGAATAGAACAGTACAGCACAGAACAGGCCCTTCGGCCCTCGATGTTGTGCCGAGCAATGATCACCCTACTTAAACCCACGTAACCCGTATACCCGACAATCCCCCCATTAACCTTACACTACGGGCAATTTAGCGTGGCCAATCCACCTAATAAGAGTTTGCATTTCAGCCGATATTGTCGGATTCACACTTATTTTTTTATTTTTTATAAATTTAGAGTACCCAATTCATTTTTTCCAATTAAGGGGCAATTTCGTATGGCCAATCCACCTATCCAGCACATCTTTGGGTTGTGGGGGCGAAACCCACGCAAACACGGGGAGAATGTGCAAACTCCACACGGACAATGGGATTTACACTCATAAGATCTGGGTAGCGTTCTGTTGCCTGGGATACCAACAAGCTAGTATTTGGTGTTGGGTCAAAACTCGCTGTGGAACCCTGTCAAACTTTTAAAGTTTTCAATTTGTACCTGGTGCTCACAAACAATACGATAATGTCCTGTTCTAAGACAAAAGCACACATGCAGGCATACACATACACACACGCAGACCCAAGCAATGTATTTGTATATTTGTATGTATTTCTAGTAGGGGAGAGGGGTTTAAGTGAAATGAAAATGAAATGAAATGAAAATCGCTTATCGTCACAAGTAGGCTTCAATGAAGTTACTGTGAAAAGCCGCTAGTCGCCACATTCCGGCACCTGTTCGGGGAGGCTGATACAGGAATTGAACCGTGCTGCTGGCCTACATTGGTCTGCTTTAAAAGCCAGCGATTTAGCCCAGCGTGCTAAACCAGCCCCAGTCGACCACTGTCAATCTTGCCTGGGAGAGAGCGCAACCCAGGGTCACCAGACTAAAGTTAGGTATGCTGACTTAATTTTAGGAGAAAGGATTGAGGAGAATGGACTTCCAGTCAGTAGAGTTAGGAAGAATGAGGAGTGATCCAATTTCAGCCTGCACAATGCTTAGAAGGCGCAACAGGGAAGGTGGAGATTGGATGTTTCCCCGGGCTGGAGAGATTAGAAGCAGTAGACGGTCTCAGAATCAGGGGTAGACCATTGAAGACTTTATATAGAACATAGAACATAGAACAGTACAGCACAGAACAGGCCCTTCGGCCCTCGATGTTGTGCCGAGCAATGATCACCCTACTCAAACCCACGTATCCACCCTATACCCGTAACCCAACAACTCCCCCCCTTAACCTTACTATTAGGACACTACGGGCAATTTAGCATGGCCAATCCACCTAACCCGCACATCTTTGGACTGTGGGAGGAAACCGGAGCACCCGGAGGAAACCCACGCACACACGGGGAGGACGTGCAGACTCCACACAGACAGGGGGGTCTTCAGTCAGAGGGTGGTGAATCTTTGGAATACTGTACCCCAGCGGGCCCTAGAGTCTCAGTAATGGAGAATGATTGAGATATAAACGAATAGATTTCCGGAGTCCAATGATATCAAGGGATGCGGGGAAAGTGTGGAAAAGTGTCATTGAGGGGAATGATCAGGCATGGTTTAATTGAATGACGGAGCCGGTTTGGCGGCCTGTAAGCTCTACTCTTGCTCCTATGTTCACTGATTGCGGTGGTCGTGTCGTGGTATTGTCTGGTTTTAGCAATTCAGGGACGCAGGGTAATGCACTGGGGGCCAGGCGTCGAGTCCCACAGCGAAATTTGAATTCAACAAACGTCTGGAATGGAAAGTCTGAAAGGAACTTGAGCTATGAGGTTGAATAAACTTGGTTTGTCCTCACTGGAACGACGGAGGTCGAGGTGAGGCCTGATTGAGGTCTACAAAATTATGAGGGGCATAGGCAGAGTGGATAGTGAGAGACTTTTTCCCAGGGTGGAGGGGTCAATTACGAGGGGGCATAGGTTTAAGGTGCGAGAGGCAAGGTTTAGAGGAGATGTACGAAGCAAGTTTTTTTACACAGAGGGTAGTGGGTGCCTGGAACTCGCTGCCGGAGGAGGTGGAGGAAGCAGGGACGACAGTGACGTTTCAGGGGCATCTTGACAAATACATGAATCGGATGGGAATAGAGGGATACGGACCCAGGAAGTGTAGAAGATTTTAGTTTAGACGGGCAGCATGGTCGGCACAGGCTTGGAGGGCCGAAGGGCCTGTTCCTGTGCTGTACTTTTCTTTGTTCTTTGAAACGATTGCTGTAAAAACCCATTTGGCCCTTTAGGGAAGTAACTCTTCTGTCCCTGACCTGGCCTACATATAACTCTAAACTGCCGCACCACTCCCACATGGCCTAGCAAGGCTCTCAGTTTAAGAGGAATTGGGACGGGCAATAAATCGCACGCATCTCTTGAATGAATCAATACACATATATTGTTCGAGGGTAGCAGGTACAGTCGGGAGAAACTGGTCTTAGACAGACTTCACGTTGATAGAATGTTGGAGTGTCCAAAGGCATCATTATTTATTGGAGGCAGATAAGTCAATGACTATCACCTGCAGCTGAAAAGCTTCTACACCTCGTAGGATTCATTTTAGCATTTACCAAATATAAGCAGAGCTACACCGGAGTTAATGACTGCTCCAGCAAAAAAATATTGCAGAGAATTGGCTGAAATCTGCAACAGCTGTACTTATAGAAGTTTTCTACCTGATAAATTGGCACTGTGCTACGCTAAGACAACTTTCGACAGCGGCACACAAGTGTCAGTTGTATTAAGTAAGTCTGCAGTTTGTGTTTTTTTTTTCCATTTCTCCTCCATCATCTCGTTTTCTGTGGTAAGTAGTTTAGTCAAGTTAGGCACAGAGCGATCACATTAGAATTAGAATTAGAATTAGAACAGTACAGCACAGAACAGGCCCTTTGGCCCTCGATGTTGTGCCGAGCAATGATCACCCTACTCAAGCCCACGTATACCTATACCAGTAACCCAACAACCCCCCCATTAACCTTATTTTTTAGGACACTAAGGGCAATTTAGCCTGGCCAATCCACCTAACCCGCACATCTTTGGACTGTGGGAGGAAACCGGAGCACCCGGAGGAAACCCACGCACACACGGGGAGGACGTGCAGACTCCACACAGACAGTGACCCAGCCGGGAATCGAACCTGGGACCCTGGAGCTGTGAAGCATTTATGCTAACCACCATGCTACCGTGCTGCCCCCTGATTAAAAGCAGGAAATAACAGCTTTAATCCATCTCATATTAGCTATGCGTTAAAGGTACATTGGCAAGGATTTCAAACTCTAAGCTTCAGTACATGGTTTTGAATTGAAAAGAGCAACTGTGTATTGCTAACGAGATAGGAAACTTCTATCCAGCGAGTTGACTGCCAAATAAATAGGAAGATGAGCAGAACTTCATCTTTCATTCTCAACAGGCATTTATTTTGATAGTTTTAAACTTCTAATTGAAATCTGCTACTTCTATTTAAAATCAAGTATGTTGCCATAACACAGGTGAGGAACAGATCCCTGTACTATCACTTCCATTTAATGACCTCTTCAATGCATTAATTGATTCCTCCTCCACCAGACCTTCAGGCAGTCGATTCCAGACCCAAACCATTCACTGTGTGGAAAAGTTTTTTTTCCCTCACATCACATGTTCCATTTTAGAAATCGCGTTTAATCTGTTCCCTCACATTCTCGATCCTTTTCCGAGTGGGAACAGTGTCTGCCTATCTACCCTGTCCGACCCCTCATGGATCGAACCTCTCTGACAAATCTCCTCTTAGCCTTCTTCTCTCCAAGGGGGAACATTCCCAATCTCTCCAATCTATCCTCACCACTGAAGTTTCTCATCCCTGGATGCATTCTTGTCAACCTTTTCTGTACTCTCTCCAACATGTTCATATCCTTTTTTTTTATAAATTTAGAATATCCAATTCATTTTTTCCAATTAAGGGGCAATTTAACGTGGCCAATCCACCTAGGCTGCACATCTTTGGGTTGTGGGGGTGAAACCCACGCAGACACGGGGAGAATGTGCAAACTCCTCACAGACAGTGACCCAGGGCCGGGATTCGAACCCGGGTCCTCAGCGCCGTAGGCAGCAATGCTAACCACTGTGCCACCGTGCCGCCCCTTTTTTTTTTTTTTTTTTTTAAATAATTTTAGATCACCCAATTATTTTTTCCAATTAAGGGGCAATTTAGCGTGGCCAATCCACCTACTCTGCACATTTTTGGGTTGTGGGGGCGAACCGGGATCGAACCTGGGATCTCAGCGCCGTGAGGCGGGTGTGCTAACCACTAGGCCACCGTGCTGCCCTGTTCATATCCTTCTTATAGTGTCGCACCCGCAATGGTGCACAAAATTCCAGCTGCGATGTAACTAGTGTCTTATACAAGTTCAACATTACCTCCTTGTTCTTGTGCTCTGTGGCCCTGTTAATGTAGCCCAGAATGCTATACCCACAGCTCTCTCAGCAAACACACAGAGTATCTTACGGTTATGATACGATGAGCATACTGATTTCAAAGTCATGATTCTGCAGGATAATTCCACCAGTAATTGGTTTCTGATCGATGTTTAAGAAATTAAATCACCAGGGGATGAAAAGTGCTTTGTTATCCCTCTCATGTCCTTTTCAAGTGTTGTTTTTAGCACCTATACTTTCTAAGGTAGTGGCGATCGCAGGTTGGGCCAACATTTGTTGCCTATCCCTAATTGTCTCTTGAACTGAATGGCAAGCTGGGCCATTTCATAGAATTTACAGTGCAGAAGGAGGCCATTCAGCCCATCGAGTCTGCACCGGCTCTTTGATAGAGCACCCTACCCAAGCCCACACCTCCACCCTATCCCCATAACTCAGTAAGCCCACCCAACACTAAGGGCAATTGTGTACACGAAGGGCAATTTAGCACGGCCAATCCACCTAACCCGCACATCTTTGGACTGTGGGAGGAAACCGGAGCACCCGGAGGAAACCCACGCAGACACGGGGAGGACGTGCAGACTCCGCACAGACAGTGACCCAGCCGGGAATCGAACCTGGGACCCTGGAGCAGTGAAGCAATTGTGCTAACCACTGTGCTACCGTGCTGCCCTAAGGGCGAGTTAAGAGTCAGCCACATTGCTGTGGGTCTGGAGTAAGATGTAGGCCAGATCAGGTGAGGACGACAGAGTTCCCTCCATAAAGGACATTAGTGAACCAGATGGGTGTTTGGAAGAACCCACCACGGTTTCCTGGCCAAACGTTCCTGCGACTTGCCTTCAACTCCAGATGTTATCAATGGAATTTGAATTCCAGCAGCTGCCATGGAGGGAATTAAACACAGAATAGTAGTCATGGCCTCTGCATTTCTAGTTCAGTTATCGTTTCCTCAGGGGCTTAGGAAACGTGAAGGCGAAGGAAAGTTGAATGGAAGAGGGGGAATCATTGGGCAAAATTCTCCGACCCCCACGACGGGTCGGAGAATAGCGGGAGGGCCTTCCCGACATTTTTCCCGCCCTCCCGCTATTCTCCCCCCCCCCCCCCCCAACTCCCGACACGAATCGCTGCCGCCGTTTTTTTACGGCCGGCAGCAATTCACAGCTGTTCGATGGGCCGAAGTCCCAGCCCTTTACGCTGTTTTTACGAACGGCAAACAGACCTGGTCTGGCCGTTCGTAAAAACGGCGGGAACAACTCGCTTTTTATAACCATGGCACCGATTGGCACGGTAGTACCACGGCCGTGCCAAGGGTGCCATGGGCCCGCGATCGGTGGGCACCGATCGCGGGCAGCGGGCCCGATGCCCGCGCACTATTTGTCCTTCCGCCGCCCCGCAGTATCCATTCGCGGGGCGGCTGAGGGGCATCCCGGCCCGCGCATGCGCGGGTTTCGCGCAAATACGCGATGACGTCATCCGCGCATGCGCAGGGTTGGAGTCTTCCAATCCGCGCATGCCGGCTGACGTCATATGACGCGTCAGCCGGCGCTAACTCCGGCAAGCGGGCTTAACGAAATTCGTTAAGCCCGTGATGCCGGAGCTTGCGGCGTCGGGCTGCTAGCCCCGACCGGGGACCAGAATCGGTTCCCGGTCGAGAAGGGGCGCGCTTACGATTTCTCCCGTTTTGGGAGAATCGCGCCCATTGTACTTGCTTCTGGAGGCAACATGAGATCTCTGTGAAAATAAATCGAATCTCAAAATATGCTGCACATTCAAATGTAGGCAAGAAACACGTCTTTACAATGCCTTTCATGTGGGTACGGTAGATCTTGTAGCGTCTGGCATCACTGTGCTGGCTATGATACCAGAAAGCTCACATTCGGCAGTGGGTCCAAACTCAATGTAGAACCCAGTAAGTCATCTATTCGCTTGATTTTGTGTCTGGTTATACCAGTAGAAAAGTGTGTTTCAATTATAATGCATCTGCTGAGCATTTATGTCGTACAATAGATGTTGGTGTGTTGGGTGGAGCTGGAGGTGAAAGGATAAAATATCCTCTGGCAACTTGAAAATCAAAATCGCTTATTGTCACAAGTAGACTTCAAATGAAAATGAAATGAAAATCGCTTATTGTCACGAGTAGGCTTCAATGAAGTTACTGTGAAAAGCCCCTAGTCGCCACATTCCGGCGCCTGTCCGGGGATCGAACCGTGCTGCTGGCCTGCTTGGTCTGCTTTAAAAGCCAGCGATTTAGCTGAGCGAGCTAAACCAGCCCCTTTCAAAGCCAGCGATTTAGCCCTGTGCCTAACCAGCCCCTAGCTAAACCAGCCCCTCGGGGTTTAGAATTTAAAATGAAAAGATCATTAGAATCTTACAACAACAGAGGATTCTGTTCGCCCCATCGGTCTTGCTTCACGAATAGTTAGTTCATAGTTGTAGAGTTCCTGCAGTACAGAAAGAGGTTATTCGGCTGTCAAGAAGCTGTCTATTCTCATCCAATTTTCTGGCACTTAGTCTGTAGCCTTGAAAGCTGTGGCGTTTTAAGTGCTCATCTAAAACCTTCTTAAATGTTTTGAGGGTTCCTGCCTCTACCGCCCTTTCAGGCTGCGAGTTCCAGATTCCCACTACCCTCTGGGTGAAAACTGTTTCCTCAAATACCCTCTAAATCTCCTGCCCCTCACCTTAAATCTATGTCGCTTGGATATTGACTTCTCTACGAAGGGGAAAAGTTACTTCCCATCTGCCCTATCTATGTCCCTCATAATGTTGTACGTTCAGCCCCCCCCCCCCCCCCCCACTCTAACAAGCCTCTCTTCAGAGCTGAAACATTCCAGCCCAAGCAACATCCAGCTGAATCTCCTCTGCAACCTCTTAGTGCAATCCTATCCTTCCCAAAATCTGGCGACCTGTACAGCACCCAATACCTAAAGTCTAGGGCAGCACGGTAGCATGGTGGTTAGCATAAATGCTTCACAGCTCCAGGGTCCCAGGTTCGATTCCCGGCTGGGTCACTGTCTGTGTGGAGTCTGCACGTCCTCCCCGTGTGTGCGTGGGTTTCCTCCGGGTGCTCCGGTTTCCTCCCTCAGTCCAAAGATGTGCGGGTTAGGTGGATTGGCCATGCTAAAAATTGCCCGTAGTGTCCTAAAAAGTAAGGTTAAGGGGTGGGGGGTTGTTGGGTTACGGGTATAGGGTGGATACGTGGGTTTGAGGAGGGTGATCATGGTTCGGCACAACATCGAGGGCCGAAGGGCCTGTTCTGTGCTGTACTGTTCTATGTTCTATCCAGCGTTTCATACAGCTCCATCATAAACTCCCTGCTCTTATATTCTATGTCTCGGCTATTAAAGGCAAATAACCCATATGCCTTCTTAACCACCTCATGTCCCTGCCCTTCTCCTTTTAGGAATCCATGGATATGCACCTCATAGTCCCTCTGCACTTGCGAACATCCTATTGTTCACTGTGCCTTGTTTGACATGCGAGAATGCATCACCTCATACCTCTCAGGGTTAAATTCCGTTTGCCACAGCTCTGCCTATCTGACCAACCCGTCTATAATGCCCTGTAATCTAATTTACTCCCCCCACCCACACACAAGTGAGCGAGATTTAACAGTACGTGAAAAACATTTAGATATCCTAGCGTTGACTCAATGGGAAATTTATGTACGGTGCTGCTCTAGAAATAATGACTACTACATGAGGGGCACAGACAGAGTGGATAGTCAGAGGCTTTTCCCGAGGGTAGAGGAGTCAATTACTAGGGGGCATGGGTTCAAAGTGCGAGGGGCAAAGTTTAGAGGAGATGTACGAGGCAAGTTTCTTTTTTACACAGAGGGTAGTGGGTGCCTGGAACTCGCTGTCGGAGGAAGTGGTGGAAGCAGGGACGATAGTGACATTTAAGGGGCATCTTGATAAATACATGAATAGGATGGGAATAGAGGGATACGGACCCCTGAAGTGTAGAAAATTTTGGTTTAGACGGGCATGGTTGGCACAGGCTTGGAGGGCCGAAGGGCCTGTTCCTGTGCTTTGTTCTCTTTGTTAGTACAGTTTCTCTCATCCTCTGTGAACTAAATATGAATCAGCTGCCCCGATGCGAGGTTCCTGTCTATGCATGTGTTATTGTACGTTGATTCATGACAATTCAGGGAGACTAACATTCGGCAGTGGCACCCAGTTGAAAGTTGTGCCAAGTAAGTATAAATGTATTTTAAGTAATCTGCTGGCCGGTGCCTAATGTGGGCAAAGAGCAAGGGTGGTGGGTGAGAGGAGAACAGGAAGGTGCACATCCAGCTCACCTCCCCCTAACCTTGCAGTGTCCCGGGGTTTGCAACTCTCGCCTCAGCAATATGACTTTGGTCAAAAAAAACACATCTTATGCATTAGATGTGGCCGTCCCTCATAGCCGTCCAGGCGATTTCAGGGTCAACCACTTTTTTGTGGTTGCCATCCTCTGGGCGGCAGAGTTTCTTCTCTAAAGGTCCTTGATGTGGAGATGCCGGCGTTGGACTGGGGTGAGCGCAGTAAGAAGTCTTCCAGCACCAGGTTAAAGTCCAACAGGTTTGTTTCAAACACGAGCTTTCGAAGCGCTGATTCACCTGAGGAAGGAGCAATGCTCCGAAATCTAGTGTTTGAAACAAACATGACTTTAACCGGGCGTTGGAAGACTTCTTAAAGGGCATTAGTCAAATAAATGGGCAGCACGGTAGTGTAGTGGTTAGCACAATTGCTTCACAGCTCCAGGGTCCCAGGTTCGATTCCCGGCTTGGTTCACTGTCTGTGTGGAGTCTGCACGTTCTCCCCGTGTCTGCGTGGGTTTCCTCCGGGTGCTCCGGTTTCCTCCCACAATCCAAAGATGTGCAGGTTAGGTGGATTGGCCGTGCTAAATTGCCCTTTGTGTTCAAAATTGCCCTTAGTGTTGGGTTGGGTGGGGTTACTGGGTTATGGGGATAGGGTGGAGATGTGGGCTTGGGTAGGGTGCTCTTTCAAAGAGCCGGTGCAGACTCGATGGGCCGAATGGCCTCCTTCTGCACTGTAAATTCTATGAAATGGATATCACGACAATGGTTTTGAAGATCTCATCTATTTTTGTCTCAAACGCAAATTGGCAATAGTACATTCACTTCCCTTGTCCAATCAAGAACATATATTATCAATAATTGTAGTCCCGGCTCTGATCCCTGTGGAACCACATTAGTTACAGGTTGCCATTGTGAAAATCCTCTCTGATCCCAACTCTCCGCCTTCCATCACTTGGCCAATCCTCTATCCGTGCTAATATCCCACTCCAGAGCAATGGGTTTTAATTATCCGGTACTTTATCGAATTCCTTTGGCTGAAATAATAATATGCAAACCATTAAACTAAGGTCAATTGCTTCTAGATTTTGTTAAGCTATTTCACGTGACCTGGGCTCCGATGCCTGTTTTTGCCTATCCTTAATGTCCCTTGAACTGGGTTGCTGGCTAAGCCATTTGAGAGGGTCGTTAACAGTCAATTCCATTGCTGTGGACCTGGGGGGTACAAAAGCAACCGATGATCATATAGAATCATAGAATTTACAATGCAGAAGGAGGCCATTTGGCCCATAGAAAGTGCACCCGACACACCCCACTTCACTCTATCTCCGTAACCCCTTTTGGACACACTCAGGGCAATTAAGCATGGACAATCCACCTAACCTGCACACACTCATTGGCGTTGTTACTATAACTGGAGATCTCGACTTCTAATTGAATTGAAAATGCAGTGAGTGCCGTGTTGGGAGTTGAAACTCGAGTTCGAGACCATTAGCCGGGGTTCCGCTTTGCCAATTCAGTGACAAAGCCACTTCCTCACCATGATGTTGCTTGAGGGTTGTTCGTTAAGTGTCAGTTAAAGGCATGTTAGGGAACCAGATAGCACTGAGAGAGACAATTCGACTCACGTTACCTTGCTGGGCTTTATAAAGAATTAACATCCAGTACCAATTCCCAGCACTTCCCCCCCCCCCCCCCCCCCCCCCCCAGTCTTCTATATTTCCTGTGAAACACACCAACGTACAATTTGCCTTCCTGACTGCTGATTATGCTTGCTTTCAGTGACCAGTGCCCTAGGAGACGTTATTTGCTTCCTCTTTCATCACAAATCCAGTTACCTTTCGGGAGTCTCTATTCCATTCGGGGCTGGTTTAGCACAGGAGGGGCTGGTTTAGCACAGGGCTCAATCGCTGGCTTTTAACGCAGACTAAGGCAGGCCGGCAGCACGGTTCAATTCCCGTACCAGCCTCCCCGAACAGGCGCCGGAATATGATGACTAGGGGCTTTTCACGGTAACTTCATTTGAAGCCTATTTGTGACAATAAGCAATTTTCACATCATTTAATTTTCATTCATTATCTTTCACCCAGCGCTCAGACAGGGAAACATCGATTATAGTGCCTGATGGCGGGAAACAAAAAGTCCTTAAGTAACTGCGCCATTTTTTGTCAACTATGGGCAGCACGGTAGTGCAAGTGGCTAGCACTGTGGCTTTACAGCGCCAGGGTCCCAGGTTCGATTCCGGCTTGGGTCACCGTCTGTGCGGAGTCTGCACGTTCTCCCCGTGTCTGCGTGGGTTTCCTCCGGGTGCTCCGGTTTCCTCCCACAGTCCAAAGACATGCAGGTTAAGCGGATTTGCCGTGCTAAATTGCCCCTTAGTGGCCAAAACATTTAGGAGGGGTGATTGGGTTACAGGGATAGGGTGGAAGTGAGGGCCTAAGTGGGGCAGCAGGGAGTCGATGGGCCGATTGTCCTCCTTCTGCACTGTATGTTCTATATTCTACGTTTTAACTTTCGTGATTAGCCCCTCTCCAGAGCAAACGTTTTCCCTCTCTCTGATATTCAAATAATATTGCCATAGAGTTATGGAAACTAACCAGCAGGTTGTCAGGTTTTGATGCAGAGATATTGCAGTGTGTTACTTGTGGGGAACTGAGAGAGACGTAATCTCATATTCGGAAGTGGGACCAAATTAATTGTAAAACCAAGTGAGTACAATTTCTGCCCGACACTCGTGCCAAATCTAACATTGTTATGAGGGACTGAAATAAAGCAAATTTTACGAATTCTGAGTCGATTAGGCGCCAGAAATGACGGGGTGGGGTGGGCAGGAGAAGGGGCAGGATTAATTTCCAATTTCAGTCAGGAAAAAGGTCAGTAGCAGCGCCTTCAGATTCCAAGAGGTCCTGTCCCTTACTCGCCTATTCCGTTTTTAAATTGGCGGACTGGGGATTAACGCGAGGAGATCATGGCCCCGTTTACCTGAACTAACTTCAGCTTTTATATGGAGCAAGCACGGGCAGAGTTCAGGCTCTTTAATGATATGCCCACTGAGTGTACTTGAACAAGAGATTACTGCATGTACCAGGAGAGGTGATATTAAAAGTTTGTGATGCAAACGAAGGGCACTCTGTTGCAAAGGGCGAGGCTTTAGCAAGAAGGGATGTCACCGTGGAGTTAGAGAGCCAGTAGTCAAGTGGTATTGGCATTGATCTAGGCTAAGGACAGTGATCGTGGGGACAAGGGTTCCAATCCCACCGCATCATCCTGGTGAAATTTGAGTGCAATAAAAATCGTAGAGATCGACGCCGTTGTCGATTGCCCTTCACCATCTCCGACGAAAGTGACTATCCTTTAAATCAGAGATGAGGAGCAATTTCTTGAGCCAGAGGGTGGTGAATCTGTGGAACTCTTTGCCGCAGAAGGCTGTGGAGGCCAAATCACTGAGTGTCTTTAAGACAGAGATAGACAGGTTCTTGATCAATAAGGGGATCAGGGGTTATGGGGAGAAGGCAGGAGAATGGGGATGAGAAAATATCAGCCATGATTGAATGGCCGAGCAGATTTGATGGGCCGAGTCGCCTAATTCTGCTCCTATATTTTATGGTCTTAACAAACCATCTGGTACACTAATATATTCAGGGAAGCAGACGAGCGACCCTTATTTGGCCCATATTCCAGTCAACATAAGACGGTACAGGTTTGGTTTTGGGAGCTAGTGCGGTATCTCCGAGTGAAAATGAAATGAAAATGGCTTATTGTCACAAGTAGGCGTCAAATGAAGTTACTGTGAAACGCCCCTAGTCGCCGCATTCCGGCGCCTGTTCGGGCAGAATCAAGCTTGAGCATTCAAACAGAAATGCGGAAATGAAGTAAATTTCTGCGAATGATATTGTTGGCTTTTGGGTCTCTGTATAAATATCCGCTTGCTTCTTGGAATTTTAAAAAAAATAAACATTTTATTGAGGTATTTTTGGTATTCCAGTATTCCCGTAACAGACTCCCCGAACAGGCGCCGGAATGTGGCGACTAGGGACTTTTCACAGTAACTTCATTTGATGCCTACTTGTGACAATAAGCGATTATCATTTCATTTCATATAGAAACAACAACAAGATCGATCAGATACATGAAACCGTAAGCATAGTGCAAAAACCGTTTACCTCACGTACAGGTCCCACCCTTATTACCCCCCTACTCTAACTTAAACTACTCTCCATCGCCCCCCCCCCCCCCCCCCCCCCCCCCACCACCATCTGCTGACGATTAATTTTCCGCAAGGAAGTTGACGTTTTGTAGAATAGATTTAAAAAAAATAAATTTAGAGTGCCCAATTCATTTTTTCCAATTAAGGGGCAATTTAGTGTGGTCAATCCACTTACCCTGCATATCTTTGGGTTGGTGGGGCGAAACCCACGCAAACACGGGAGAATGTGCAAACTCCACACGGGCAGTGACCCAGAGCCGGGATCGAACCTGGGACCTCGGCGCCTTGAGGCTGCAGGGCTAACCCACGGCGCCACCGTGCTGCCCTACGCAAGTGCACATCTAAATACTTCTTAAATGTTATGAGGGTCTCTGCTTCCACCACCATTTCAGGCAGCGAGTTCCACACTCCCACCACCCTCTGGGTAAAAATGTTTTCCCTCTCGTCCGTTCAATACCACCTGTCCCTTACTCAAAATCAATGCCCCTTGGTCATTCACCCTTCCACCAAGGAAAAAGAAATCTTCTTATCTGTGCCCCATATCATTTTAGACATCTCAAATTGTGCCCCCTCCGTCTGCTCTCTTCCAAGGAAAACAATCCCAGTCTATCCAATCTCTCTTCGGAACTAAAACTCTCCAGCCGAGGCAACATCCTGGTAAATCTCCTCTGCGCCCTTTCTAGTGCTATCACATCCCTCCTATAGCGTGGATTACAGAACTGCACACAATATTCCAGCTGTGGCCTAACCAATATTTTATGCAGCTCCAGCATCACCTCCCTGCTCTTAAATGTGATGCGTTGTCTAATAATGGCAAGAATGCCTTCTTAACCACTTCATCCATTTCCTAGAATTTATAGTGCGGAAGGAGGCTATTCGGCCCATCAAGTCTGCACCAGCTCTTGGAAAGAGCACCCTACCCAACCCCACGCCTCCACCCTATCCCCATAACCCAATAACCCCACCCAACACTAAAGGCAATTTTGGACACTAAGGGCAATTTATCATGGCCAATCTACCTAACCTGCACATCTTTGGACTGTGGGAGGAAACTGGAGCACCCGGAGGAAACCCACGCCGACACGGGGAGAACGTGCAGACTCCGCACAGACAGTCACCATAGCCGGGAATCGAACCTGGGACCCTGGAGCTGTGAAGCAATTGTGCTAACCACTATGCTACCGCGCTCCACCTTTACTGCAAACTGAAGGGATGGCTGTACATGCACACCAAGGTCCCTTTGACCTCGGTGCTTCCTAGGGCCCTGCCGTTTATCGTTTGTTGCCTTGCCTTGTTTGTGTTGCCCAAGTGCATCACCTCACACGTATCCCGATTAAACTGCATTTGCCACTGATCAGCCCATCTGACCAGCCCATCTATCCTCATGTAATCCAAGGCTGTTCTCCTCTCTGTTTACCACCCCACCAATTTTCGTACCATCTGCAAACTTACTGGTCAACCCTCCTACATTCAATTCTAAATCATTTATATAAAACACCAACAGCAAGGGCCCCAACACTGATCCCTCTGGGACCCCACTGGACACAGGCTCCATGTCACAAATACACGCCGTTACCATCAACCTCTGCTTCCTGCCACTCAGCCAATTCTGGATCTAATTTGACAAATTTCCTTGGATTCCATGGGCTCTTACCATCCTTATTATCCGCCCATGCGGAACCTTGTTGAAAGCCTTGAGGAAGTCGAAATCGATGACTTCGAAGGCATTGTCTTCATCTACAAGCCTGAACACCTCGTCAAAAAGTCCAACCACGTTGGACACACATGAACTACCCTTCACAAAACTACGCTAGCTGCTTGAGATTAATCCCTGCTTCTCCAAATGCAGATTAATTCTGTCTCTCAGAATTTCTTCTGATAATTTCCCCAACACTGAGGCTGGAATGCCCTGTCGTGCCCTGATTTGTCCTGTCCTCCCCTCTCTCATAATAGAAACAGTCAGCTAATCCCATGTGGGCACAAAGGAATTTAAATATATTCACAGCGACCCTGCTATGTCCTGCCTTGCCTCATTCAACAACCTGAGGTACATTTCATCTGGCCCTGGATATTAGCCTACATTAAAGCCTGCCAGACCACTCAGAATCTCCTCTCTGTCGATGTTAGTTTTCAAAATTGTCCTACAGTTCTTCTCCCTTGATTTCTGTCCCCACACCATCCTTCTCACTCGGGAACATCGCCACAAAGCATTCATTTAGGGAACCACGCTAGCACAAGTGGAGCACGGTAGCACGGTGGCTTCACAGCGAAAGGGTCCCAGGTTCGATTCCCCGCTGGGTCACTGTCTGTGCGGAGTCTGCTCGTTCTCCCTGTGACTGCGTGGGTTTCCTCCGGGTGCTCCGGTTTCCTCCCACAGTCCAAAGACATGTGGGTTAGGTGGATTGGCCATGATAAAGGGGCTGGTTTAGCTCACAAGGCTAAATCGCTGGCTTTTAAAGCAGACCAAGCAGGCCAGCAGCACGGTTCGATTCCCGTACCAGCCTCCCCAGACAGGCGCCGGAATGTGGTGACTAGGGGCTTTTCACAGTAACTTCATTGAAGCCTACTCGTGACAATAAGTGATTTTCATTTCATTTCATAAATTGCCCTTAGTGACCAAAAAAGTGGGAGTGGCTATTGGGTTACGGGGATAGGGTGGAAGTGAGGGCTTAAATGGGTTGTTGCAGACTCGATGGGCCGAATGGCCTCCTTCTGCACTGTATGTTCTATATTCTAGAACCCTCCCTACGTCCTCCGGCTCCACACCCACATTTCCACTGTGATCCTAAATGGCCTCTACTTTTTCCCTCGTTATCCTATTGCATTTAATGTACTTGTGGAACAATTTCTGATTTCGCTTTCCTTTACCTGTCAGTATCCTCCAATATCCCTGTTTTCTTTACTAATTCCCTTATTAAGTTCCCTCTTGCACATCCTCAACTCCTCCATGGCTTCTGCTGATTTGAGCCGTTGATATCGGTCACAAAACACCCTTTTTATCTTCATCCAATCTTTACTTCTATGCCCTTTCTGAGGTAAGGGGGGGGGGTGCAAATATGCACCCAGGTGCTCTGTAACTAAACTCGTAGATAACTGAAACAAGACCTGATTACTTGCATACTCGAATTTTCT
Organism: Scyliorhinus canicula; assembly: GCF_902713615.1. Taxonomy (NCBI): domain Eukaryota; kingdom Metazoa; phylum Chordata; class Chondrichthyes; order Carcharhiniformes; family Scyliorhinidae; genus Scyliorhinus; species Scyliorhinus canicula. Next base: position 178,348 of record NW_024055500.1, read on the forward strand.
TGCAGTACATGCTCACACTCCTTGAGTAGGGTGATCATTGCTCGGCACAACATCGAGGGCCGAAGGGCCTGTTCTGTGCTGTACTGTTCTAATTAAAAAAAATGCTGGCATTTCCTTGTCCTGGGCGGAGAGTACATTGAAATAGGTATTGGAAATCAGGTGTCATGGCAGACAGGGGGAACTTGTTCTCATTCGTCCAAGGACCAACATGGAGCGAGCACAACTTCCCACATGGGATTACGCATGGTCTGGTCCTCTGCCACTCTCGTGGGCAGCGGGCCCCAGGTTATTGCAGGTCATTACTTCAGAGGCAGACCCTTTGAAATTAGTTCATAGAGTCATAGAATTGTCCACAGCACAGAAAGAGGGCCTCTCCACCCCCCTTCCCTCCTCCGCCCACCCCCCCTTCCCTCCTCATTGTGTATGTGCCCGTCAGCATGTACATATCTACTCTCAACCCACTCTCCAGCACTTACATAAGAACATAAGAACATAAGGACTAGGAGCAGGAGTCGGCCATCTGGCCCCTCGAGCCTGCTCCGCCATTCAATGAGATCACGGCTGATCTTTTGTGGACTCAGCTCCACTTTCCGGCCCGAACACCATAACCCTTAATCCCTTTATTCTTCAAAAAATATCTATCTTTACCTTAAAAATATGTAATGAAGGAGCCTCAACTGCTTCACTGGGCAAGGAATTCCATACATTCACAACCCTTTGGGTGAAGAAGTTCCTCCTAAACTCAGTCCTAAATCTACTTCCCCTTATTTTGAGGCTATGTCCTCTAGTTCTGCTGTCACCCGCCAGTGGAAACAACCTGCCCCCATCTATCCTATATTCCCTTCATAATTTTAAATGTTTCTATAAGATCCCCCCTCATCCTTCTAAATTCCAACGAGTACAGTCCCAGTCTACTCAACCTCTCCTCGTAATCCAACCCCTTCAGATCTGGGATTAACCTAGTGAATCTCCTCTGCACACCCTCCAGCGCCAGTACGTCCTTTCTCAAGTAAGGAGACCAAAACTGAACACAATACTCCAGGTGTGGCCGCACTAACACCTTATACAATTGCAACATAACCTCCCTAGTCTTAAACTCCATCCCTCTAGCAATGAAGGACAAAATTCCATTTGCCTTCTTAATCACCTGTTGCACCTGTAAACCAACCTTCTGTGACTCATGCACTAGCACACCCAAGTCTCTCTGCACAGCGGCATGCTTTAATATTTTATCGTTTAAATAATAATCCCGTTTGCTGTTATTCCTACCAAAATGGATAACCTCACACTTGTTTGCTATGGCGTCTCAAGTACTCAGCCACATGTCTCTAACATATTGCAAGGGACCCGGCCCCCACCATCCTCCCAGTCAGCGAGTTCCAGATTCCCGCCACCCTCTGGGTAAAAAGGGTTTTCCTCACATTCCCCTCTAGATCTCCTAGCCTTGCCTTAAACCTATGCCACCGGTTATCGGCTCCGCCACGGCTTGGGAAGATTCCTTCCGATGCGTCCTATCTCTGCCCCTCATAATTTTGCACACCTCGAAATGACAAAAGTGAAATGAAAATCGCTTATTGCCTCAAGGAGGTTTCAAATGAAGTTACTGTGAAAAGCCCCTAGTCGCCACATCCCGGCGCCTGTTCGGGGAGGCTGGTACGGGAATCGAACCGTGCTGCTGGTTTGCCTTGGTCTGCTTTCAAAGCCAGCGATTTAGCCCTGTGCTAAACCAGTCTCTGTCAGTCTCCCTCCCACCCTCCATGCCTTCTCTAAGGAAAACAACCTCTCCAGCCTAGTTTCAGAGCTGAAACACCCCAGACCGGGCAACATGATGCTCAATCACCTCTGCACCCCTTCTGGAGCCCCTTCTCGGGGCTGGTTTAGCACAGTGGGCTAAACAGCCGGCTTGTAAAGCAGACCAAGGCCAGCAGCGCGGGTTCAATTCACGTACCGGCCTCCCCGAACAGGCTCCGGAATGTGGCTTCGAGGGGCTTTTCATAGTGACTTCATTTGAAGCCTACTTGTGAAAATAAGCGAGTATCATTTCATGTCACGTCCTTCCTACAGCGTGGCCTGAAGCACCAACGTCGGCAGTGAATTTAGACGCCCACTGGTCCTCTTGACCCCTCTGAACCTTCTGTCAATAAGACCATAAGATATAGGAGCATAATTAGGCCACTCGGCCCATCGAGTCTCCTCCGCCATTCGATCTTGGCTGATATGTTTCTCATTCCCATTTTCCTGACTTCTCCCCATAACCCCTGATCCCCTCATTCATCAAGAATACCAGATTTGGGTTGAAGTCACCGGAAATATCTGCCCATGGTTATTGTCCCTCTCAATTAGGGGAAACACGTATTTTCCTCTAGCCTATCTAGGTCCTTTTTAATATTGTACACCCCAATTATACCTATTCTGTCCTCTGGAAAACAGTCGTAGCGTATCCACTCTCTACATTCGGAAATGAATGTGAAAGTGGGCATGGGGTCGAGATACATATTAACTGTGGTGTCACGTGGGCAGCACGGTGGCACAGTGGTTAGCACTGCTGCCTTAGGTTGGATCCCGGCCCCGGGTCACTGTCTGCGAGGAGTTTGCACATTCCCCCCGTGTCTGCATGGGTCTCACCCTCTATAAACGGAAAGATGTGCTGGGTACACAAAGAGAAAATGCTGGACAATCTCAGCAGGGCTGGCAGCATCTGTAGGGAGAGAAAAGAGCTGATGTTTCGAGTCCAGGTGACTCATTGTTAAAGCTAACAGACGGAGAAAGTGGGAAATATTTATACTGTGGAGTGAGAATGAAAGATGAGTCAGAGCCACAGAAACCCAGGGAAACCGGGTGCTAATGGCCACAGAAACCAAGGGGAAAGAGTGCTAATGGCAGTCCGCAGAGAGAACAAAAGATGTGAAAGGCCAAACAGCAGAGAAACTAACATCAGAAAGTAAACTGTGACAGATGTAGATGTGAGGGAGGGGAACGGGAAAGCAAAGGGGAGAAAGGATAAGGAGAGGTAGTTAAGGGCTGATTTAGCTCAGCGGGCCAGACAGCTGGTTTGTAATGCAGACAAGTGTGTTCAATTCCCGTACCAGCTTGCCCGAACAGGCACCGGAATGTGGCTACGTGGGGCTTCTCACAATAACTTCATACTTCATACATGTGGGCCTCATGGTAGCATGGTGGTTAGCATCAATGCTTCACAGCTCCAGGGTCCCAGGTTCGATTCCCGGCTGGGTCACTGTCTGTGTGCAGTCTGCATGTCCTCCCCGTGTGTGCGTGGGTTTCCTCCGGGTGCTCCGGTTTCCTCCCACAGTCCAAAGATGTGCGGGTTAGGTGGATTGGCCATGCTAAAATTGCCCGTAGTGTAAGGTTAATGGGGGGATTGTTGGGTTACGGGTATACGGGTTACGTGGGTTTAAGTAGGGTGATCATTGCTCGGCACAACATCGAGGGCCGAAGGGCCTGTTCTGTGCTGTACTGTTTTATGTTCTACTTGTGACAGTAAACGATTGTTATTATTTTTTTTTTTATAAATTTAGATTAGCCAATTCATTTTTCCAATTAAGGGGCAATTTAGCATGGTCAATCCACCTAGCCTGCACATCTTTGGGTTGTGGGGGCGAAACCCACGCAAACACGGGGAGAATGTGCAAACTCCACACAGACAGTGACCCAGAGCCGGGATCGAACCTGGGACCTCGGCGCCGTGAGGCAGCAGTGCTAACCACTGTGCCACCGTGCTGCCCAACGATTGTTATTATTAATGTAAGATTGAGCGGGGGGGGGGGAATACAAGAAAGAAATAGTAAAAGACAGTTGAAATGAAATGGGATGAAAACAAATGGGTCGAGGTGGGGTAGAGCTGATCATCTGAAGTCGTTGAATTCCATGTTCAGGACAGAAGGCTGTAGTGTGCCTAACCGGATGATGAGATGTTGTTCCTCCAGTTTGCGTTGAGCTTCACTGGAACATTGCAGCAGGCCAAGAACAGACATGTGGGCATGGAAGAAGGGTCTGGTGTTAAATGGCAAGCATAGCATCAACTCCAGGGTCCCAGGTTCGATTCCCGGCTGGGTCACTGTCTGTGCGGAGTCTGCACGTCCTCCCCGTGTGTGCGTGGGTTTCCTCCGGGTGCTCCGGTTTCCTCCCACAGTTCAAAAGATGTGCAGGTTAGGTGGATTGGCCATGCTAAATTGCCCGTAGTGTAAGGTTACTGGGGGGATTGTTGGGTTACGGGTATGTGGGTTTAAGTAGGGTGATCATTGCTCGGCACAACATCGAGGGCCGAAGGGCCTGTTCTGTGCTGTACTGTTCTATGTTCTAATGGGAAGGTCAGGGTGGATGTGCAGGGTAGGTGAATTGGCCACGCTAAATTGCCCCTTAATTGGGGAAAAAAATATTAAAACAAAAACTATGATGTGAGGCACTGGACATTGGAGGATGTCACATTGTGGGATTCTGATCATTTTCTTGAATTTCCAGACAAAGTAGACACCAAAGGACCGAAGCTCAGCATCTTTTACCCGCCAGCTCCAAACAATAAGGACAACACGGCTGCAGTGTGCTTAGCTTCAGACTTCTACCCCAAGGATATCAACCTCTTAATGTGGTCGGGGACCGACGTGGAGAAAAATGTGACAAGATCAACCACCCTATCAAACAAT